>NC_041342.1:15235713-15523213 GCF_004354835.1 Perca flavescens
AAGCACATTCACACATTTGACATGGTGTTTCCCCCCTCTGCAGGAAGCCACATCATTTGTAGTCAGGCTTCAGTTTTTCCGCCCTGTATGAGCCGTTACTCCAATTGACATCGCCTTGGCCCTTCAGTCGAAGCTTTGGAGCGAACAGTTTAGTCAATAACCAAACGAGAAATGAAACTACCATAAGCATACCACGTGCAACACTTTCTCCAAAAGAAAGTTCCATTTTGACTCAGTGACTATGATTAATCTGTCTGGGCAGATAGTGAACCATTATACAATAATATGCTGTGTTAATCTTTATGCCTAATGTTTCCACCTCAAAAAAGAAGCAACAAAAATTGTTTCAAAAATCACTGGAACATTGTAGGACTATGTGTTGTGTAAATCTCTCTCATCTCATTATGTTATTACTTTTACTACCCTTCACACGTGGGTCATATTATCTGTTGGAGGTTTCACTGCAATTACAGTGGCATTGATCACACTCACTGTAAAAGTTTATACTTTTGCACTGAGATTCTCTGATGTTATTTTTTATAGTGATTCTGTTATTCCAATTTTGAGCTACATATTTAGAAAGCATTGCTGACTTGTTTATCTATTTTTGTACAGTATGTTTCATACTACATCAAGGCTCTGACACAAGAAAGATACGAGGGTATGCCACAATAAAACCATAGTAATGTTTTGCTGACATCTGCTGGTTAGTGTAGCTGCAGCTAAACAAAAAGCTCTGAATTTGAGGGTCGGCAAGATGATTAACAAGAAGAATAATGTTTATTTATAAAGACATGTATCTATGATTTCTTCTCATTAAATGTGCTTATTATAGTTTTTCTCAAAAAATGATTGAATCTTTGATGAGGAGTTGTGATATGACTATGTATTGCTTTAAAGGACCACAAGCCAAAAAAATTGGGAACCACTGAGATAGAGTCCAGGGGGCCCTATGCTAACTCCTCCCCACAGTTAGTGTTTAAGTTAGACTTAAGGTATATGCCAGTACTCTACTTTCAAGCTCCAGGTAAAATACAGCTGAATGTTGGTGGACATTGTATAAAATAATTCAATTCAACTTTATTAATCCAACTAGGGGCAATTCATTAAAACTACAGCAGCTACAAACAACACACACATACACAGCACACAAGCCTACATATAGGCCTACACCCTAGAGAGTAGTTATCCAATTTGAGAAATTGGGGTCATGAGGATACTTTATACCCATCTGTAGCTGTCATATGGTGTCTGACATAAAAGGGAGTCCAGGGGTGTACAGAAGAAATCTTCTCCCCCTGCTGGTAAGATTCCCTTACATTTTAAAACCCTATCCTTGAGAACATACCTTTGGTAATTCTACACTAGACTCAGAGTCCATGACCCCAGTTTGTTTAGTGTCAGACCTCTGCCCTGGATTTGATGACAGTCCTGTTTAACTGATCCTGCTTGTTGACCCCTGTGGTTAGAAAAGTGTTGACCTCATTCTCATTTTTTCACTAATGTTGACCTCTGAATATGACACAGCAAATCATCACTTACAGGCCAGGCCAACTGCTAATGCTGTGTTTTAGGAAGCAGTAGCTGATGGGAACCAATACTGAGATACATTGTTGCAATACAACTGAACTGTTTAGGTGAACACACACACACACACAATTACTCTATTATACTCTTAATGTAAGTCATTATCATTTTATTATTATTATTATTATTATTATTATTATTATTATTATTATTATTATTATTATTATCATTATTAATGATAAAAATACAAAATATATTATGAATTATCTACATATGACCTACACAAGACATGAGAATGTCTCCACCATCACCAGTAAATAAAATCTTTATCACCACAATTAATCAGATTGAATTGTTTTCAGATGTCTGTGTTTATCTGAGGCTCTTAAGATAACAATGTACTTGACCCAATACTTTATGATGGCAGGAAAGCAGTTGTTGGATAAGGAGCAGCAAAGTAATGGAAAACAATCAGATGACTCGGGACACGAGTGTAAACAGATTACGGTTGATAAGCAGAACAATATGGTGGTCTACCTGGCACTCATGCAAGGGGATGGGCTGCTTGTTTAGTTTGGCTGGCAACTCGCAGAGATTTTGGATTTTAAGGATGTTACACTTATACATCTTTAGACAAAGTAGGAAATGCTGGATTTTTTACCATAATCTAGATTTCCTCATGAGACACATAACAGAGATACAAAGTAAATAGTTACCAACCAAATAAGAACAAGGAACTGTCCATGTATATCGGTGCAGTAAAATAAATCACCAGCAGGGAGTGATGTATCATTAGTTGGTTGCTGAACTTGCTGAAGAGGGTAGAAATATGTATACTCTACATGCAAAAAAATAACTGAAAAACTCCCTGAAAACACATGATGTTCACACATTTGGGTGCATTCACAAACCCTTTGATCACTCTTAATGACCCACGGACGTGACTACCTGTAACACGCCTGCCTCCAAGTACAAACGTACATCCACACATGAGTGCACACACACACACACACACACATATACACACACACACGCATCATACACACACAATTCTTATAATGAATTCCCTTACGTAATTTATTTGAATTCATTAACAGTTTCAATGCTCTCTAGATTTCCTCCTATCAAACGAAAGACTTTGGGATTGTCTTTCTTTCATTTTCTATCTTTCTAAACACAGATACTTTGTTTTGTGTGTCAAGTGGCATGCAGAACCAGTGCTTATGGAGAGGCGGAGTGGTCAGAGTGACAGCTCGTGGGCTGTGTTGCGTGAGAGTGGCTCGGGCTGTTCTCAGACTCTGTGTGGTCTGGGTGTGTGGTCTCCAGCTGACGGGCAGGGAGGAGGACGGGAGAGCCCTGTGTGTGTGTGTGTGTGTGTGTGTGTGTGCGTGTGTGTGTGTGTGTGTATGTGTATGTGTGTGTGTGTGCGTGTGCGTGTGCGTGTGCGTGTGCGTGTGCGTGTGCGTGCATGCTCATGTGTTTACTTTATCCAGAGTCAGGTCCAGGCTCTCTGTAGCCATGGCTTGACTAGAAAGCTCTGCCTTCCGCCACTCAGCAGCCCCGGTCTAAAAGATAAACACACACTGCCACCACTCTGACATGGCTCATCTAAGGATAATTTTTTATCCATGTATACATATGGGACCTGAGAGACCTTTAGGTTAGAGGGTCTTAGGCTAGTGTAATTTCTGAAACTATAGCCTTGTATGGAGTAATTGTTCAACTGCGTTCCCTTACATTATTGGATAAGAAATTGACATAATTCCTTAATTTTACCTACAGATTGTATTGATGGAAATTTAGCATATTTGTAATTGTCACATATGTACATTTTACTTTTTTTGAACATATTAATCTTTTTTCATCAACTATTATTTCTTATTAATTTTTATCATTTCTATCCTTTTTTCTAATTTAGCACACCATTTGGAGCATGCCACATTGCATTTTACTACACATATTACTTGTTCTGTATATCTGATGTAAAACTTTGAATCCTTGAATCCAAGTTGATGACCAGATTATTATTTTCATTTATGCTCTGAAGTAAGCCATGCATGAACGTTGGTTCTCTGACTCAGCACTATGGTGTAATTAAATATTTATAATTTTTATGGGATTCCTGATGTGCTAAAAGAGTACAGCTCAGTTTATTTTTTCTATGCATCTGAAATATTTGTCTCATCTTGAATGAATCTGCGTGTTATGTTTTGGTTTTCATCTTTTCTTTTTCTTGTTTGTGAATATTTTGGCAAGTGTGTTATGTGTATGTTGTTTGTGACAAAATCAAATAAATTTGCTATTCTGTTATTTTATTATAATTTTTATGTGTCTTATTATTTGTGATTTAATCTGCAGACAGACCCAAGTAATAAATTAAAGGCATCACCAATCATTTAATGCTCTTGCCTTAATGATCATTAAGTGCAGATTCACAGTGAAGGAAATTAGATTTCATACAACCTCCATCACGCTTCCCTCCTGCACACACACACATTCAACCATTGGGCTACTCTACACGTCTTCTCTCCCTCTCCCACAGCGATCTCAAGGGAAGGCTGTGTAATGCAGCACTGCTGAGAACGCGCCATGAAAATATAAATACAACCTCGCCGCATTTCAACCATGTAAATAAACAGGGCCACCCAAATTTCCAATTAGAGCTGGTGTGGAAGCAGGAAATGGGGTAGACAAGAGGAGACCACACCCCCTTCTCTCACTCCTGCGAAGCGTCCAGGTCCCAGGTCCAGGTCAGGCCAGGCAGTTCTTTTTCACTATTCGTATATACACCTAGGAAAAGTAATATGCTATATAACCCAGATAATCGTGAGCCAGGATGTGCGAGCTGCCTCTAAGGAGGAAATCAGGTGATGTAGCATAAAGAGCAACAAAGTAGGTCTAAGGAGGAGGTCGTTGGACATTCGTAGGATGACGCATGGAAAATTGTGCATAACATTTAGTAAGATATTAAGATATTATCGATATGTTGGTCAGGGACATGGGACAGAAGCAGAAGAAGGGGACTACAGCATTCAGCACCCCACTTAAGGCTGTTTTTGCATATCCCTCTTCAGCTCCACTATGCTCCTACTCATTATCCTTTCAAGGATGGGACTCACAAAGACTTCCACAATATTCAGATATGGGCATGGAACGAATGTGTGGGATTTGATAGTATACCTATGAAATCACTATAATCTTGGTAATGCATAAGATTTTTGTGTCTCAACCTCATGAACATTTAAATTACTTCATTTTGAGAAGCCAAGCCTTACACCAGCTTGCCTTATCAGTTCCATCAAGGTTATCAGGCCATTCCGATCTGGCTGAAATGAAGCATTCTCTCTGTATTCCACGTCTTCTTGGAACAGCTAGGCAATGTTATTACGCAACTAAGCGCTGAGACCACCCAGGAGCTGTGGTCCAGTTGTGCGAGGCAGGGTCCTTGTTGTGATAAGAAAGACAAGCCTTGGGATGGTGCTTTGATAGTGTAGCAAGGTTCGCTATCGCTGCCGGATCAAAGTCTGATAGAATCGCCTGGCACTCACTAGGTCGAACTCAATCACTGTTTCAGCTGTGGTCGATTGGCAAACATCATGGGGCCTATTAGTTAACATAAACATACAACTTAGTGAAATTACCCCAGAGAGTCAAAGAGCTGTGTCATGAAAGTCACTTTCTCTCCAGATATGGCTGTAAGGGATTTCACCACATGTCTTAATGACTATAATTCACCCGGAAAGGGCAGAGCTCATTTAGATAAAGTCTTAGGGAAGACTCTTAGGTAATAATTTACAGTTGGACAACTTTGACATTGTGTCCTGTTGAGTTGTCCTTGGATGGCACCAACAGATACCCCAAAACGGTGTATTTGGAGCAAATCTTCCCCCATTCATCATCCATTGTTCAGTGTTTATGTTTAATAGGTCTCTGACTGCTGTGTCTCTTCCCTTACAAGCTCCAAAACAGCCATACAGGAAACAGACAGTATAAACACAGGGCTCAGGAGATCCTCTCTTGCCTTCACTATGAGCTGCAGAACCTCAATGTACACATGCAGAGACACTGGCTACTCATTTTGAGAGAGTTTGTAAAACCATGAGCTGTCACTCAAGTAGAATTTTGACCAACTTCTGGTGAGGTTAACAGATTCACAAATATTTGCTGGAGACAGTGTTGTTCTCTTTTACTGCAGACTCAAACATGATGCATTTCACTGACAGATCATGCCATATTGCTCTGACAGATTTGTCTGATGTTATGTAAGCTGAGAACAAGAGTCTTTAGCCATGCTTGTGACTCTCTGAGGCTGCACTTATCTGGTACTTTGAGCTATACAAGCTAAGGTCATCATGCTAAGTAACATGGTCACAGTGACAATACATGCTGATGTTTACATGTTTAGTAATGTTCACCATCTTAGTTGCTACTTAGCGCTAGAAACCAAGTACAACAGAGGCTGATTGGAAGGTAATTAGTTTTCCAGGTATTTGGTCATGAACCAAAGTATTGGAGAAATTGAAAATTTGACTTTATGATGGTGCTCGTGAAAAAGTTATGAGATCACTAAAGCAACATAAATATATTAGAACCAAATTTCATGGCAATCAATCCAGTAGTTGTTGAGATATTTTACTCAAAACCACAAATGTCAACTTCATGGCGCCACTAAAGGAAAAGTCAGGAGATCACCAAAGTCATTAGGATTCATCATCAATCTGGGAACCATGATTGTCTGTAAAAGCATTTGTTATGCTTAATCATCTTTTAGGTGTTGACATATTTTTTCTGTATAAAAGTCCATGATAATCTATCAAATAGTTGGTGAGATGTTTTAGTCTGGATCAAAGTGGTGGAGCGACCGACTTTGTTATCCCTAGAGAAAATTCGAAAATGACAGAGGATGTCACATTGGAAGTTAGTCAGTGAGATACTTCAGAATCAGAAAGCTGTGTATCATCATGGAACAGTCACATCCTAGAGATATACAGTCAGGTCTCTCGGTTGCTACGTGATGTTCCACAGTTCAGGATTCAGACTGCCAGACTGGATTCAGAATATGGGAAAACACAGTAACGCAGCATTAATTCTTAAGTGCACCGCTGCAATTACATTCTTTAAGGTGTAAACATGAAAAGGACACGCTGCAAACTTTCCACTAATATTGACCTTCCATTAAAGGAGACTTAAAGCTTTCTGTCCTGCTTAAGTGTTAAGACCTCTGCAAGCCCCTGGCCCCGGGGGAATGTATTTTTAACAGCAGTGTGGTGGTTTTAACAACCTCGGTTAGAACAACATGCTGCAGACTGGTACAGCAGGGAAACACCCCGGCGCTGGATTAAATTGCCTACTGAACATCAGTGGGAACAACACCAAGATCTATTTGCCTAGAGAATATTCATTTGCTGTGTGATAATAAAGATTAGTGACAAGCTGGTCTGTCAATAACATATGAATGGAGCTCTTGTGTGCTTAATGTTGTTTGAGTCAATCTTGTGTAAATTGTGACTTTGTCTCAGTGTGTATTGCTACTACATGCAATAAGCTGTCTGGAAAACGATTCTCAAAGCAGAATCTTTGGGATATTGAAAATATGCAGTCTACTTGTGTTGTGACCATAGAAGGCAATCATGTAGTGTACTATAGTTGTGAGGTCCATTGCTAAGATTTTTTCTAAATATGTAAAACAAATTCCATTAACGTTTTAAAGTTTTATACATTGTCTTTAGGCCTAAACAAATATGGAATCAATCACAATTTGAGCCTAGTGCTGCTGTAAATGCCACTTTAATTATCATTTATTCAGATTTACCACAAAGATCACATACATAGTCTAACAGTGATTTACTTGTTATATTATTTTGGGAAACAGAGGACAAATTGTAGTTAAATTAAAATTAATTTAACTTTAAAATCATCTTAAGAAAATGATTTGCAGAGTAAAGCATTTCAAAACAATTAAAACAAAATAGTTGAATCTGGTGTAAGTTATTTTCTTTTGGCTTTTTGATTTAGTGGTACAGTAAATATAGCATACAGTACATGTTTTTTCTTATTTTCAGTGACACAGAATTTGCTTTCCAATGAATGAAAATGCATAATTTTTTTTATTTTGTTCCCAACTAACTTAAAATATCCCACACTAAATTTCTTGATATGGGCCCAAATGCAACTTTGTTCTTTTTCTGCAACTTGCACCTGGAGGCTCTGATGAACACAAATGTTTTTTTCTAAGTGAAAATGTAAGTACACAGTAGCTTATATATATATATATATATATATATATATATATATATATATATATATATATATATATATAGACTGTAGATTTTACATTTTCACGTGGAAAAAAACATTTGTGTTACATACATACATAATACCCTCCTAATATGTTTGTTTGTGTAAGATAATATAATAATATATAATAATAATCTTTTTGCCCTCTGACTAAATGGATAGGCTGGAGCCTGATCACTGTGCTGCATGTTGTTTTTATTTGTATTTGGGTGAAATGTTCCTGGAATTTTTTTTTTAACCCCACTAGTGTTTATTGATGCTTTAAAATCATTGCTTATCTATTGTAATACACACAACTAAACTTTTTAATGTAAATGAAATAGTAAAAAATACATAATCAATTTTACAATGTCTGTTGGCTTATTTTACATCTTCTAGAGTTGATCTTTCCAAAAACATAAACACTAAATACCTTTTTCTTTCTGTTCTTATATATCTTATATACCAGATTTCAGATCTTCTCACCAAAAATGAGCTGTAAGTTGGCAGTAGAAACTGGTTTGTTTTTTAAGAAAACCAAAGAGAACATGGATTATATGCTTTGCTTAAAGGTTTATTACAAACATTACCACTGGGCTAATTCAC
Organism: Perca flavescens; assembly: GCF_004354835.1. Classification (NCBI taxonomy): domain Eukaryota; kingdom Metazoa; phylum Chordata; class Actinopteri; order Perciformes; family Percidae; genus Perca; species Perca flavescens. The sequence goes on from NC_041342.1 coordinate 15,244,123, forward strand.
AAATAATACATATTTGTATAAACCACATTATTTGCAATTGGCCAAATATAGATTACCCAGCTGTCATTTACATAACATTTCCCTTATACAGACTATAATTTATGCCTAGTGTGACAACATGAAAACATGGCATACTATTATAAACACCTCATCACTGGATAATTTCAGAACGTTTAATAGATAACAGTTTTGAAGACCCACAGTAAATGTGTTATTTTTGCTTCATTTTATAGAAATTCTGAAATTCAACAAGTCATCAGCTCTTTTCCAGCTGAGACACATGGGACCATCCGTCTCTTCTGCCCAGCAGGGGGCATGGTTGAACACACCTATGTGACCATTTTAAAATGACATTTGGCATAGTGTATGCTTACATCAAAAGTTCACTGAGAATATGCAAGACTTTTCTGTGTACATATACACAACAAGTAAGCTTTTTTTTCACAAAATATAGACTATTTTTCCTGCCAATACAAATGAATGGAACCAACACAGAAGTCATAAATGTTATCATTCAAGCAGTTAATTTGAATGAGCTGCCCCCTAGTCTGCAAGCCTTGCCCACCCACATAATGTTCCATTGTGTGTGTGTATGTGTATGTGTGTGTGTGTCTGTGTGTGTGTGTGTGTGTGAGAGAATATGTGTGTGTGAGAGAGAGAGAGAGAGAGAGAGAGAGAGAGAGAGAGAGAGAGAGAGAGAGAGAGAGAGAGAGAGAGAGTGTTATGGTTATGGCATTTGAGTTTGGACAGCATCAGACCTTTGATCCTGCCATTGTGTGTCCACCTTGATCGGGCACAAACAAAGCTTATCTGCTGACTACTAGTGCCACATAACCACTCCTTCCTTCAGGTCATTAGCTTATTTACATAGACTGGACACTCAGACATGACCTTGCAAAGTCATTTGCAACGTTTCTCTAATACTTCTATCAACACTAAGTCATCAGTCAAATGCTTTACACAGGATTCTTAGGAGGCAATACACGTGTCAAGTTAACCTGACTTAGACTTAAAACAAAAGGGCAGGTTACATCCGACCCTGCAGGATTTTATAAGCCCCCAAACAAAAATCAAACAAATGTGCACAGAAACATCATTATAACTTTGAGATACTGTACACTCCTTGATTTTATTATACAGTAGCCGCCCCAACATGGCATGATTGTGGATTATCCAGAGCAACAGTGACACTGTTTCCAGGAAAAAGATGCTGCTGTTGTGCAAATGTAATTGTTCAACGCTGTAAACTGTACAAAATTCCACTTGCCTCAATGATAGTGAGGTCAAGACAGAAATCTCAGTTTTTTGAAAACCTGGTCAAATAGAGTCAAAACTATACGCAAGACTACCCCGAACAGAGAGTGAGCCAAAACAAAAATGGGTGAAATTACCCATTAATGCCTCCAGAAAACTCAAGCTCAAAATGAATTACAAAAACTTAAGTTTAGAAAGATAAATGCCTTGAAATATGGCCAAATTATAGAGTTCAGGAGTGCAAGTTGGGGTTCAGGAGTGCAACTTGTTCAAAGTATTTTCAAAACTATACCGTAAACATTAAGTCATGAGGAAACATTCCTGAAAAAGTATATTTTTTAAAGGTATTAAGCTGTTCTTGAGTGACTTTCTAACCATAACAAAACTAATGCAGTGCAAACATAGCCTAACAGTGAAAGTAAATACACTGACTAATCTACTATTCTGAATTGCTATTGTATTTTTTCACCTAATGTTAAGTCATTGTCTAACACTATGTTCACAGAAAATGAATACTGCATTTACCTAACTATACATGCTTTATAATGCATGTGAAAGCTGCACCCTCGCAGGTAAATACGTCACTTTCTGCTCATTAAATGTTATTTTGTCAGATAAGAGAATATTAACTACATTCTGTAAGACATATATTGTAAATGTGTAAATAAAACACACCCTCTTTCTCAATAGGAACAATGATAATAAAACAGACCAACAGAAATTTGTGCTTTCTCAGTGTTGAGTAGTTACATCCTGTGAGGTCTTCAGTATACATGGCTGTGCTGCCCTCCTCCCCTTCTTGTTCATCTGTTGAATGCAATTCATCAAGTTCAATAATGTGATCAAGAACCCTGTTCCATGTTGCTGATTGAGTATTAACTTGGCTCCTGTCTTTCTGGTGGTTTTGGCAAAAATTACAGGCATTTCTATATTAATAGTATGAAAAGTTCAGAAGGTAACTCAGAGAGTCTGTAAAGCTTGATCTCTTTGGGTAAGTTCAGTGCATCAACACAACAATTTTAACACTCTTATATGATGTTCACTGTTCACTGAGTGGTTTCTTCCAGTGAAAGATGTTATAGTCAGAAATCTTAAACCCTAAAAGGGGATACTGTATATCCTATATTTGATTTTCTCTTTTAGAGTACTGTGTCGTGCAAAAACATTTCATTTTGAGCTTTAAGGTAAAAATGAATAAATCAGGTTAATAAGCATGGTATTTTGGTTTATATTCATTTAACCTATTATTTTACACTAGGGTTTTATGAGAAGGTTTGCATTATTCTCCCTCTGCTTCTGTCTTCATTCTCTCTCTGACTGCTCTTTCTAACTTGATAAAATAAACAATATCTCGCTCAACAGAAAGATTAATAGCTGATTGTCAATCATTTATCATGTAACTAATGCAGCCATAATCATGTTAGGACAATGCAGTCTAGGATTAAACCAGGAAACATGCATCATTAATCACTTTATCAAATGCATTGTGTTGAAACTAGAATTGTCACTTCTGCACTGAATATATAATATGGTTGTGTGTTTGCCCATTAGGATGCCATTCTAATGTGGACATTATTAATCAATTAGTGCTGCCGAGGTTTGATTATTTACAAATGAAAAGAAAAAAAGAAAAGTTAAATATTCATATACCCCTAAAATAATTTTACTATCTTATCTGTAAGAATGTTGTCCCACATGGTGTCACTTTTCACGTGGTGAACTCCTAGTTTGAGAGTGAGACTCTGTATTTGTAACTCCAACTCTAGAGGGCCCTGCAGTCAGAGGTGGAGACCACTGCTGTGTCTTTATAGCGTGACTGGGCAGAACACAGCTGTCAAGAGGTGTGGAAAGGCCTCTCTGCTGCTCTCAGCTGTGAAAACAGTTAACAAGAAGCCCTTCACACACACCCACACACACACACACTGACACCCACACAAACAAACACAGAAAGATGAATTGCAATATTAAACCTTGTGACTTTTGATCTGTTGATGAATAAAGTCTGATCGTGTCATAGATTACTGTATTGTCTAAAGTCCTTTGGCATTGTAAAAGAGAAATTACTGCAGATCAAAGTACAATTCCAATAAGTATAATGCATCCGGAGCTGATTATTTTTATCAATTGGCCACAACACAGCACTTAAACAATTCCTCCTAGTGTTGTAAATGTTAAACAGTTCCACAGTAGCTAATCTTATACATAACACATGATGAAAGTGGGTATTAGCCACAGTACTGAGTCAGAGAACTTATAACACTTATATACACCTCTCATATTTGTATCTTGGTGCATTTGCTTATCTAAATAAGGATCACACTTATAGCATGACACAACAGATCACAGGTAACTTACACAAAATTGGTGGCAGTACAGCAGCTAATATGCAAATATCTTTAAATATACTAACAAAATAAGGCATTGCTCAAATACACATGTGCTTTCTATTTATTGTCTTTGCTGATAGAGCTATCTCCGGTCTATAAGGCAGTAGGTGACATATTTTATGACAAAAGTCTAGGACATCACTTAAAATTCCGTTTAGTGGGCTATAAAGTGGATATTGTTACACCATTTATTTAGAGACAAAGAGTTAAATGACTCCTCTGTATCAAATAAATACAGTTTAAGTTTAACCAAGGCACTGCATAAATCAAGCTATTTGAACAGAGGCTGCCTGACATTATCATCAAGAGAGAGGGCAAGGCAGACAGAGAGGAAAACACAATCAAATATCGTTTACCTTTAACTTGTCATCTTATCTATGGTGGTCATGAGTAAACGTATAGAGTAAGTATGATCCACTGATAGACAGGCTATTGTCTTGAGATGCTCATCCAGCATCTTCACCCTCTCGATGCACAAAAGAAAACATGAACAAACTCCTTCTTGTAGACCTTACAGAATTGGCTGTGTCTTTCCATCTTTCAGTGAGTTCTTAACAGGGACAGCAGAGTACATTAAATTCATTTTTACCCACAGGATGGATCAGAGTTGTACTGTAAGTTTTCCTCTCTGTCTTAATCCATCTCTCTCACTTTTATTCTATCATAATTTTGTAAAAGGTAACACAAACACAAAATCTCTGTCTGTCAATAGGTCAAATTTCTCACAATCGTATGAGGTATATTTAGGGTCAGTGGTTTGTGGTCTCAGATGGATCATGTATTGGACCAGTCTCTATCTGGACCTTGTGGGGTGTCTGTAACAGAAAGGTTGTGCACGTGAGCCTCGGGTGGAGCCAGATGCAGGTTTGTTTATGTCCTTAAGCCCACATTGCGTGCTAGACAGGAGTCACCCATGTCAACACCAATCCTAAAGCATAGAATTCCCTTCCATAGAGACATTAGTCATTACTGTTTACTATACTTTGTGTCTTACTCATCAGTTAGCTTATTAAAGTAAGCTTTAAAATCCCCAGAAGAATAACACTGAGGAATTTCAGGGCTGTTTGTAAATGTGTGCCTCGCTGCTTCTCCTCAGATTGTTTAGATATGGGCCTCACCCTAACTGAATGCTTCTTGTATTGCGGAACTATTCCACTGTCACCACTGAATGCATGTCTGTGAGCAGGTTTAATTTTTTAACTGACATGCACACTTCATGTGAGATATTTCAATTCCTCCAGCACACTTTTTGGCTGTCACTTTTTTTTTAGGTTGTATAAGGACAAAACTATAACTAAGACACGCTAAAAAATAACTTTGCATGCTACAGGGGTGTTAACCTTTGCCAAAATCATAATGAGAAGGTGTTTTAGTTCAACTAAGAGCGGTTGCTTAGCAGCATGTGTTTAACTGTATGTTTTGATCCAAGGTTAAGAAACAGTAACAAAACATAATTCAGTGCTCATGCACAGCAGTGATTAAAGTTTCCAGAGAGTGATTATACTGTAAAACATCAGTTACTGAATAACGTTTTTACTGTAGCACTGAGCACTGCTTCGTGTTGCCTGTTTGCATGTCTGAATGGACTGAAATGGTAAATGAACTGAGTGAATGTGCGTGTGCGCTTTTCTAGTGCATGCGCACAGTCACACACAGATGGGAATGGTTTGGGGTTCAGCAAGGACAACAAAAAGACTGCAGGGGCAAGGGATCGAACCCCCAAACTTCCCGATTGGTAGACGGCCGGATATAATGTGTTGATATTTCCTGTTGCTCCGGTCTTAAAACATATCGCAAAAAGGACTACAGTTGAAAATAAGCCAGCTGCCTATAGTAATACTAATGGGCATTGTCCTTACATAAATGAAACAAACCACAATGTTTCTATGCTATTTAAAGGATTATTCCACTTTATTACAACTTGTGTCTCACAGTTTCTGCAATTATTTCTATCAGTTATGGTAACACTTTACTCATCAAAGTATTTGCTGAGATCAGTGAACACGGCACCATTACCCAAGTGAAATCCAAATGGGAAAAAAAAAGATCAGTCAGACTAAATCACTTTGGAAGTACAACTAAGTGAGTCCACCCAAAATGTCAGCAAATTTCCTCATTGCACACAAGAAACCTGTGTGCACGCACAACTACCATATTACAGTTGGTTAAAGTTGAACTAGAAAGTTGATCTGTAAACTGTGATAGATAGACACTTTCGGTAATTATTTTGTTGTTATTTCATTTTCTTCTAACTGGGCTATCTGACGGCAAGGTAAAGTGGTGAAAATATTCTTAATACAGCGTACACTTTAACTGATATTGTTTTTTTAAGGTGCCTAAAATATGTTTTTGATGCTACTTCATCCACAGCAGTACATTGCTTAGCTTCCATGTTGGTACTCCGGTCTGTTTCTCCAAACGTGACGTGCCGACCGCCATACCATGCAGGTAATACACTGACTATGGATAAGTATCTCATACAACCCCACTCCAAAATATCCAAATAATCCCTTTAAGTAAGCTACTGTAAGGACGATGGTACCACCCTAGTTTGTTTGTTGTTGTGGACAAGAAGCTGTTCTGTTAAGATATGTGATGCTTATTTTTCTGGGGGTACTGGCACTGTGTTAATGGTTAAGGTGCCACAACAGAAGTAACACATACCAGTTGTTATGTGATAGCAGCTAAAAACAAATTATATTCAACACTATTCATTTTCAGTGATCTTATTATTCCACTCTCATTGTTTTTATCTTCTATTATTATGTTGCGAAACAAAACCTTTCCCCTGCATATCTGAAAGGCTTGCTTACTAAGGGAAGATACAGAGGACTTACAAAATGTTTCTAAAGTTGACCTTATGCGTCATGATGAGTCATACTGTGTTTACGGCTTTCTGAATGGACATTACAACCTCCTACACTCAGTGAGTGCTTGTTGGTTTTTCCCACTGTAATCACTTCACCAGGAGAAAATCTCATCTCCTTTATTCGGTGCACTGAATTCAGCGTTGTGCCAACATGTAGTTGTTGCGTGAAAAAAGCGATAAATCAACAAACATATTTAACATACTTATAATACTACTTGATTAACTTTTCGATGTTTTGTAGGATGATTTAAGAAATAATTCCTTGTAATAAGCTACAAGGTTTGCACCTGTGCTGTGGAGAATTTCAGCTATTCCAAAAGTCAGTTAGTTGCTAGCTCCCTTGAAACTTGATAGACTGTGTTAATTGTTGGCTCTCTGAAGTGCTTGAGAGATCAACATTTTTGTACTGTCGAGGATATTGGATCCTTTTATTGTTATTTCTTGTCTAGATGTTAGACAGACGTGTTCCTCTTAAGTTTAAAGCCTAATGTCAAATTGATCAAACCTGTGTAGAGAGACCTTAAGGAGTCCATAAATAAAAAAATAGAAAGGTGTGTCCAGAATGCGGATAAAATGCCAGTCTCCCGTGTCTGTTTCTGCAGTTACATAGGCATTGTGTTATGGCCCTTTCCCTGACTATTTTTGTGCCCTTTTACCTCACCGTTTGTTGTTTTGTTGGTTGTGGTTGTTTGATGCTGAATGTGGATCCGATTACAAAGGCTTTGTTTTGATCTCGCTCCATAGCACGGCGGGCTTGGAATGACAAGAGGTCAATGGACGGGAAATGCTTTCATCGTGCCTGACTCTTTGACTCCAGCCCACCATTGTGTTTATGGGCCAAGTTCACGCTTCTTGATGGGGTTCCCAGATCATCATTAGGTACCAAGCACCACATGATTTTGAGAGACATCTTTACTTAAGTCAAGACTTAAAGATGTCATTGATGTCATTGATGTCACTTCATTGAAGTAACAGTTACAGGTTTACAGAACTTGAATTGTAAGGACAGGTAAAATCAGATGATAAAACTTTTAAAAATGTACTTGAGTATTTTTTATAAATATTTGCAAGATACAAAGCTATTGCAATAGAATTATTCATCACAAAAGTGAGATTTCCTTTTCTTCCCCCTCTGGCTTGTTTGCTCTTCCTCTCTCATGTCACGGTCTGGGTAAAAGGTAAGAGACAGACCACAGACCCCCAAAGGATGGATGTCCCTGTCTTTCAAAGAGACTGAAATAGAAATTACAATTCACCTCCTCTGACCTTATCATAACCCACCTTCCCTCCTCAGACCTGACAAACACTGGGTGTAGTTAAGAAAACATCCTTTAACCAAGTTGTCCCACTGCCAGTTTCCTAAGAAAGGTGTACCCAGTCTCTTCCAGAGTGTCTCAGAAACTTGAACTTCCCTGTTCAGCAACAACAGCTGGTGAGTCATCACAGTGGGTTGTGAGATTCTCACTGAAGATTACACACTGAAAATAAGTTTAGTCTGTAAAATACAATTGAACAATCAGTAGTGTTTTCAGCTTTTTATAGCACACAGTTTGTAAAACAGATGTACTTTCCCTAGACTCTATATGCAGAAGAAGAGTTTAGTCTGTCAGGAAGTCACTGTGTATGTTTGACAATGTTTTCGGTCATCATATGTATGCAATTTTAAGACAATCCAGGCAACTGCTGCCCTCGTAACTGTCTGGAAACCATTCCTCTTTTGTTGAGCACTTTATACTCTGGCAGAGAAGTTTTTAATAAAAATAGATGGTGCATAAGAAATGATAGCTGTCTCTGTTTGGACTTTGGCTCTCCAATCCCTCAAAGTTCAGTGCAATCAGGACAGTTTGATATTAGCAAATATGGCTGTAAAATTGCATGTTAAAGTTTACCAAAGTTGAAATTGGCGGAAAGATTCGTACATATTGCCTTTGCCGTGCAAGTGAATCCCCTGATTGTGTTGATTCCATTGAAATAAACTGATTTGCTGCTAAATGTCACCATCTAATTAAGTGCTGTGTAGCTATGCCTTTAAAGGGCTGGATTTGATAGGTGTTTCTTGGCAATAAACAATTAACTTTCTCTAAGGTGTAAATGAAGGCCTTAAGAATATTATGTGAAGTAAACACTCTTAATATGGGGCGTTCAGCCAGCGCTGAGCTATCCTTTTCTTGCTTGCAGTTGAGCCGGCTAGCCAAATTTTCATCTGTCTCTCGAGCAGGTGTAATTTAGATTTGTCATTAAGTAACGAAACAATCGGGTTAGTAGGAACTCAACATCCTATCACATCAGATAGTATTGATGTTGTTTTATGCCAGAACTCATGCACCTGTCCACACTCCCAGACCATATGCAGGAAATTTCCAGTTTGTTCAGGTTGACAGAACGTACAATAGGGAGTGGGAATGACTTTAGAGACGTATCTCTTCTGCGGAGTCCAATATGTCCTATGACTGTGGGGCGTTTGTTGAGAAACATTTATACACCGCAGCACAGAGGAGATCTGACAAGGTCAGAAGAGACATGACATTTCTATTTACAATGGTCGGATTCCAGCTCATGGGTGCAATTCAAATTCCTCTCTCATCTGGTTTGAGCCTTACCTACATGAATCATGCATGGACTTGGCTCATTTATTTTTAATCGTGCATGTTCACTAGTCATAATCAGGAATGTTTATATAGACATCTTTGTTTATTTATTTGTTTATTTATTGAGAATCCCATTAGCTGAAAGTTTGTGCAATCAGCTAGTCTCCCTGAGGTCCATTCTAAAATTGATTCATGCTTATCTATTTGATATTATTGATCAGATAGATGCGGAATGATTCATTAAATGGGGTGGAGCAGAGTCTTTCACGCAACTTTAGTGGCATGGGCTGATTGTCCATGCAAGATTCTTCAATGTCATGCCCAAATTCTTCGAAAGTCATAATCTCAGCCTTTGGATGCATACAATTTAGGTAATTATTATTTAGCAGTTATAACGATATGGTAAAACCAGCTTTAAAAAGACAACAATCACTGCTGATGACTTCAAACATTGTGTGCATGCAGGCCTAATCTCTCTCAGATCTCTGAACCGGGAAGATTAAAACAGAAGAGATCATATTTCAAACACAGTTTACATTTTCCTCATTGTAGACATACCACACACCAAGACACATACAGTACTTGCTTTGCTGGAGAGTGAAAGAAGCAAACAAGCATTTCTTGGTAAGCAGAGGCATGTGTTTCTTACAGATGAATCATATGAATGTTTATTCTTTTTTTTTTTAAGTTCTTAATGTTGCTTGATATGAGTTACATGACTGACAAGTTTAAAGTGGTAAAAATGGGTGAGACATCTGAACTAGTGACATTCTTTTAAATGACATCTGCCATCTGACAGACAAACATGAATTTGAAAAGATTATGAGGAAGATATGTGTGGGATGGTTCTTTCACTGACTAACTGCTATTGTAATAGACTAGCTTCTGTAATAGATCCTCAAGTCTAAACAATGCTTGAAAGACTGCTCTTCTGGCACATGAGGGAAACTGTAATGAACTTAAACATGATAACTTGTCTCTTTCCTTCTCCCTTTCTCTTTGTACTTATCTGTCATACTAATATGGGAATGATAACTCTTCTGCAACTATTTGCTGTGTGAACTTCAGCTTATGAAAACAACTCAGGGTTGCTGTTAGAGGGATTCTTTCTTTCTTTGAGTCCTTACATGGAATCACAGCTGGTTGTTAAGATAAATCGTTGCCACTGAGACGATAAAGGTGCTGTCAATTATGGTCCACTTAACACAATTACACCTTATTCCTGTTTTGTGCAGTAAAACAATATCTATTGTACCATAAAAGAATCCTGCAGACCACCAATGAAATTCAGGTGGCACATGATGTAAAATGGAATGTGGAGATTTTTCTAAATGTCTGAAAAGTATGGTGACAGATTTAGGTGTTAAAGAATAAACCACATGTGTTTCTGACACGGCAGCTGATTGTAGCTCTCAGTTATAAAATCAGGGTGACTTTATCAAAATAAAAGTACACCTTGTAAAACCCTTAAATACACTTTACATCAAAACAACATTGCTTAAAAGCACCTACACACAATATGTTTTGTTTTATATTCAAGGAATTAAGCTATGATGGCTTTGTTATACTTAACTCAGTGTGCATTTAAACTTGTGCTTACAAGATCAAGATCATAAAATGCTGTAAGACCATGAGGTAATGGTGCTATTGCACACCATCTGTCAGTTTGTGACTGATGTTAAGTCATCTTTGGAAAGTCCACCAATGATTCTTGTTACACAACTCAAATCTCAATGGAATTGCCAAGTTGAGATGGCACAGTTATGTTTCCAATAAAAAAAAAAAAATCCCTCAGCATAATTCATATAATTACGTTAGTAATAAAAGAAGGAATTGTTTGAATGATCACATTATGGTGAATATCCCTGAGGTTATGACTAAACAAGGTATGGGCTATAAACATGGTTTCACTTCAAATTGGCTTATATAATAATGTAAACCCATGAAGTGTTTATGTGCATTAGTTTCCACTGACAATCACTTTTCCACGTTGTCAGATTTGGAATTTCAGAGAAATAGTACCTCCTAAGCAGAACCTAAACTAAGTTGTTCATTTTTTATTCAACAAGAAGAGTCTACTCTACAACCAGGCTAACAGCTCTGTGAGGCTGTACATAAGCACAGGTAGCCTACTTTGAGCTAATTCTAAAATTAGCATGCAACATAATCACAATTTCAATGGCAGATATTATGTTTACCATGTTCACCGTGTTTGTTTCTAACATTTGTACAAGTAGTTGCAGGTTACTTTAATCGTTAGTTTGCAGGTATTTGGTCATTTTTGACCTTATATAAAAAGTCAGGGGATTGCCAAAGTCATTGCAATTTCTTCAAATTGTTGCTCACAAACACAAATATCAACCTCATGGTGGCACAGGAGGAAAAGTCAGAAAATCATCATATTAGGATTCATTGTCTGGGATGTCTGCACCAAATGTTGTGCCAATCTATTTTAGCCTACATGTTGAGGTATTTCACTGAATAATGACCTGCTGGTGGTCATTGAGACTCATCCTTTGGGGACCTTAAGTAAAATATTCATAGCAATCCATTCAACAGATATTTAAATCTGGACCACACTGGTGGACTGACTGAGTGCCATTGCCATCACCAGAGCCTCACCCCAAGGAAAAAAATGATGGCTGGTGTTGCAGCTTGAGTCTGTGAGACTTGGCCTAGTCTCAAACTATCGCTGAACGGAGCGCTGATCTGATCAGCCTGTTCTCGTGAACCATACGTTCGAAAAGTTAAGCACTGTAATTTATATGATTTACACTTTTTTTTTGCTGTGTGCACCACATTGACGGCAGCTGTATAAGAACGCGGCTGGCCTCCAAAGCTGCCCAGGTGGTCGGGGAGGATGGGTGGGCTTTAACACACAGGACTTTCAAGCCAGGGAGCGGCGTTTGCTTCCCGGGGAAAATAAAAGACTTTCACCCAAATGCGTGTTCCTTGGGAGTGTTTTGATACAAACCACAATATTTTCCAAAACCTAACTACCAAAACGCAACTTTTGTCGCCGCATAACGCTCACTTTTCCTGCTTAAACCTTACCGTATTCGCCGCAGCTTGCGGTGCTCTGTACCCGGCTCACAGTCACCTATTCTTGGATAACTGATCCACCAACTACTGCTGACCTGATGGAGCATCATGCAAGCACTGTAGTCTGCGGTACGAAGCTCTGTAGCGGCTTAAACAGCTAACAACTGCCGCTCTGTAGCATGGAGCTCTGTAGACGATGTCACATGACAAGTTGGAGGTCTCCTAGTTTTTGTATAATATCATACATTTTAGCATGCATAACTTTTTGTACAATATCATACGAACCCGTTCATGAGAATGTGTTGACTTGATGCAGCTCTATGGTGGGGCTAAAGGACCAGAGATGTGTGGACCGAGTGCAGCCAAGATTGCTTATCACCTTGGGATGGCAGGTGGGAGCAGGCTAATTCACCTACACAAGAGTTTGGGTGTATCCAAACTGTCATAAAAGATCCATTACTGCTGTCTGCTTTTGTGCAATCACACTCTTATAGAGACAGTACGAGGAGTATGTACACATACTGATGGCAATGCGCACCCACTAGGGCTGCACAATATATCGTTTTTTTATTGTCATCGCAATATCAACTGCCGCAATATACACATCACGAAAGGCTGCGGCATATCGCAATAGACACAAAACAGTTTTTTGTGTTAGTTGAAGAAAATTATCAGTAGAAAACCGCACATTAAAATGTAATGTGTCTTTTATATTCAATTCAACGTTCAATTTGTTCAATAAAAGAATGTTGGAAATACTTTTTTTTCAATACAACAAGCAATGTTTTTTGTTTTAGAAGAATACTGAAAGCAACAGAACTGCAGAACTGAGTACACTTTAATATGTGTTATATAAATATCGTTATTGCGATATTCAACAATATTATCGCATAATGCACATTTTCCTCATTTGCAGCTATAGCGCCCACACACCACTTTGTACACACACTCATCAAACGTGCTGAAAACACTTCCCATTTACGAGTAAACGCACCAAGCTTGAGGCATTGAGCTGAGCTGAGGTCCAGCTAAGAGAACAGATCCAGAACAGGTCTGGAAGCGTGTGGCTTGGATATACTGTAAATATCATTAAACTCAGCTGTCAGATTGCATTTTGCTCTGCTGAGTGTGCCGGCATCCATAAGAGCTTGACTTTCCTCAATGCGAGTGCTGTTTTTCTCTCTTTCTTCCCTCTTAAACACACACACACACACACACACACACACACACACACACACACACACACACACACACACACACACAAACTCAGACCACCTGGGAGATCTGTTTATGGAATCCGGCAGAGACCACACGAGAAACAGACGTAGCTTTTATTTCGCTTTGAGCACAAAAGATCTAAAAAGCCTTATTCATTTACATCCAAAATGTAGTTTTGTCATTGTGGAACATGGATTACAAAATGATGCTGTGATCACAGACAAAGACCTTGTTGTAAGCAAGCACAAACAGTGAATTTACTGTTCTGTAGCTTAATGCATGATAGTAAATTTTTTAAGTTTTAACGTCTACCTTGCCTTGTGGTGTTTTATAGAGATGAGCCAATCAAATAAGGAAAGACAACCCTGGTAACAAAAGCAACAAATAAATAATGTGGTAACCATAAACCTTAAAAATAAATGAAAGTATGAAGATTATTATAACCCTGGATCCACACTACATTAAATCTTCTTGACAAGGTGGCATTTGCCCTCTGACTGACTCCAAACTGCATAGGTGTAAATAAGGTGTGTGCCGGTAAACCTGTGTTGGTTTCGTGCAAAGCCAACATTTTACAGGCACTCACCTAGAAGGAGTTTCTCCCTGCATTTGCACGCAGGGCCCTTTGTTGAGTACGCTGTGAGCATTTTTGTCTTTTCTCTCATTTGAAAATAACCCAAACAGGTCCTGTAGACGTAGTAATGGTGATATCATCTAAGCATACTTCACCTGAAGGGGATCCCATCACACTTTTTTTCTTCTTTTGCACGAATGAGGCCTGGAGGCCTAAAAGCAGGCAAAACAAGTTGAGCATAGTTGGGGCAGGCTAAGCCCTGCAAAAGCTTTTAGATTACAGTATGCTTTATCAGGTTGCTGTAATAGACATGTTGTCTGGTTAATACACACAAAGTGTCAGAACCTTTTGGTTTGTCACCTTAAACGAATAGCAGCTATATAATGTTGCAGGGCATGTAATAATTCTGACAAATCTTTTCTGTAACATGATTTTAAAATATCAAAATCCAAGTCCTGTGTCATTTGAAGCTTAAGATGATGTTGCACTGAGACTGCTAAAGTAGTCTGTGTGTAAAACTTGAAAGACCTCAAAAACAGTATGATTAAAATGTTGATGGTATCAGAACTACCGTCAAGATCCTACATGTTGATTTACAAAGCAGCCTTAAATGTTTAGGCACAGGGCAGCAGAGCATGGCCTCACACAACTGTTGTCCTTGCAAATAAAGGCTGTAGATTTCTGGTCAGTAGTCATGCTAGCATGCAGACTTGTTTGTAACAAGGGAAAAGAATCAAACTTACAATCATAAGGTTCCCATTTAAAACATTCTTTTGCAGAGATAATGGATTTTAAATATATGATTATATCATATTTTTTCTCTTCATTGTAGTTTACCATAGAACCATGTGGAACTCCTCTAGAAAGCATGCTTTTTTTAGTTTTTTGAAAATCCCAAAAAACAAAATAAGTGTGACATGCAAAAAATCCTGGAACAAAATGTTTTAACATTTGTGACCCTATTTTACATTGTAAAATTATCTAAACTAATTTAGGAGGAATGTACATGATTATATAAAAAGTTTCCAATCATTATGCTTTAGCCTACATGTGTTCCTCTAGGTAGCCGATATGTCAGTTTAAACATAACCAGTTTTGTGCAAATCGCCCTGATCAAAAAGGGAAATAAGTGGAAATTGTTGTTAACAACGGTTCAACTTTATCCTGTTTCCCAGGGACAGCTGACATGGCAGCATCATCATGCAAACAAGGGAGAACAAACAGATGAGCAAAGATCCATTGATGTCTTTAATAACACAGGGCGTGGAGCAAACTCATGTCAAAGAAATGCAGTTTGATTTGGATAAACATTTTCATAATGTTTAATATCCTCTTTCAGTTTACAGAAGGTGCTGACTCAGTGTAAGGATCCGCCCTGTTACCTTGATAATTTAATTCCAAACTTAAGCTTGTCTTTCAGGTGTGGTTTGAGAGAGCTTCCTTTTTCAACCTCTTAATTTCATGTGATGGAACTTGATGAAATGTACCCATTGCCATGTCAACATAAGTTATGTACACAAGAACAAAAGAGAGAACCTTGGCTTGTTTACAGCTTTCTATTTTAGATATGTGGTGCCATGTTCTGAAGCGTAGGCACGGAAAGAGATGGCAACAAAAATGTATCAAGACTGAAGACAGACTGAGAAGAAAAACCGAGTGACGATAATTACCTCTTCTGAAGAGTCCATCATGTTTTTTTAATCCTCCGTGTCCTCCTTGGCTACTAGCGACAACGTGGAGGAGGGGTGGGGGTGGTGCACGATCACGGAAGGCTTGTATGTTGTGGATGCGCCGACAGTTTTGTTGTCATTACTTGGAATTCTTCATGGCAGAGACAGAAACTACGCACTATAGCTTTAAACATGCAAAGAAACATAACAAATATATAATGTCAACCTTTGCATCGCTTCAGCCCCTCCCATAAAGAAACTTAACATCCTTGGTTATCTCTGCTTAATATGATCTGTGCACTGCATACTTAAGCTGATAATTACAAACAACTAATGTGATTTAGTAATGAATATGGTTTTTAACAAAACATGGAAGAATAAGTAGTGACCACTAAAAAGTTGAATTACAACTAAATCTGGGTTTACAGTGTAGGGAACCATTTCTGACTCAGAACGGTTTTGATTCTATGTTCTAAGCAGAGTGCTAAAAACTGAAAAGTTGAGCCACCTATAATCTGGCCTTTCTCTCTACTATAGTGTGATGATGTTAACAGTTTTGTAGCCCTGTTGCTTGTCAGTAACAGCTTATGAGACTCTGTCCGCTTACATACGAGGCCTCAACGCGGACATCAGTACCCAGAACCTTGGAGAGGATAAATAGAGAAAGGATCAACCCCTTTTCTTAAAGCTTTCACTGTCATCACTCACACTGTTATGACGTTATACCCCCATTCAGTGTGGAAACTGTTTCCCCATTTGTGAGGTAAACCACATCACAACCCCACCCTCGTTGCTGCGTCTCTGGCAGTGTTTACCCCCATTCCTCCTTTTTGTCTAAACATGCTAGAGGAGTTAAGTGTATTCACACAGATGGCTTGCATGAAGTAGACTAACCCAGTCTCCGAGACCTAACAGATACCTGTCCTCTCAAACCTTGTCCCATGGTTCCTGTAACTGTTTCAACTGGCCTCTGATGCAATTATATAAATGAAATAGGAACTGCAAAAGACAGTTTTCAAACCTTTTCATCCTCAGGATTCTCCCCTACTCATATTTATTTTAATTTTTTACTAGTAGACCTATTTAGTTTGTCTGCTTTTGAATTATACTATCAATATCAGTTTGTCCCTGCTTTTGATTGATGATGTTCACTTAAAATACAGCTGATATAAATGAGGCTGCAGACAAAGCAGTGTATTTAAGAATGGAGAAGCTGGGTTAACATAATGGAATGCAATACTAGAACACATGTAAAACTGTATCATTGAAAAATGCAAAAATTTATGTACAGCAGAATATGCAAAAAACAACAGTTAATCAAAATGACAAGGTATAAAGTAAAGAAATGCGAAAATAAAAAAAAATACATACCCATATTATTTGAGAAATTAGAAATTAGAAAGGGAAACAAGGGAAAATTCTGAATTATTATGAAAGTTGTACCAGAGAAACATATTTCTTATTGAGTCTTTGAAAGTATAATGCTAGTGTCTGTAGTGATCCCCACATGCTAAGAACAGGAAAAGGCATTTCTAGCCTTTGAAACCTGTAACCTCTCTTGATTGAAATGTTTACTGCTTCTTCAATACTTTTTTTCCTCCCTTTTGTT
This sequence comes from Perca flavescens, assembly GCF_004354835.1. NCBI lineage: Eukaryota > Metazoa > Chordata > Actinopteri > Perciformes > Percidae > Perca > Perca flavescens. The sequence continues at coordinate 15,261,334 of NC_041342.1, forward strand.
TGGCAGCTCATTTGCTTTACCTCAGAAGTGAAACTAGAAAAAATAGAAACTTCCCAAACCGGCAAGAGGCAAGACAGCCTGCTTTTATTCCTTGTTTTATTATTGCTACGTCTCCTATCAAGAGACATGAGAGAACTTGAACTGTGTGAACTGTCATCTGTACACCTTTTTTACCTATATGTTAGCCTTATTAAAGGGCAAAGAAAAAAGATTAAACTTGGTAAACAAAAGCCAAATGAACAGAATTACGACAGAATCTTATATAGGTATTTACAGGTGTGCATTTAGAGGGTGGAACCAGGTGTACATGAAGAAACATGTGGAACCAAATATACATGAAGAAACAGACAGATGATGACTAAGACCACGCACATGTTTGTGCAAAACCATAATGCTCCAGTTAAGTACTGACACGCTGGCAACATGGTTTCAAAACAGAGCGGTCAAAATACTATAATTAGTGGCTGATGAAATATTTTGAGGTGGGATGTATTGTTCGGCGATAATAAACACATGGCTGCCATAAATAGCATAAAGGAATGCCTTGAAACAACGTGAAATTCAGTTTCTATTTTGAACATGTGAATACATCCCCCAACGCTCTCAGCAACATAATCCTTTGCAAAACATCTGAACAGGGACACGCACACGCACACACACACACACACACACACACACACACACACACACACACACACACACACACACACACAAGCCTTGAGTGGGAGTTATGCAAACTAAAGTCAGGTTAACATCTTCACAGGGCTATTTTTTTTAACAGTTTGCATTACTGAAATGCTAAGCGGGGTTTCAGATTTCTCTCACACATGAAGAATTAAGCTGTCCTGCTATGTAAGACAATTATCTATTATTTAATATTACTTCTAAATGGATTAAAAATAAAACAGAATGATATTATGTGCATGTAAAATAAAAACTTATAATACAGTACATATGGAAAAAAGTACATAATAGTTTTTATCTGATTTGACATACTGTAAATCTACACTGTTTGCTAAATGTAAAAAAAAACACATGAACCAGCTTGTAAAGAATAGCTTTGATTTAATTTAATTTACTCCTAATGGGAGACCTTTTTTAAAAACAATGCAAAACATATCTCAAGTGTTTTGAAGGCTTTGTCTTCATCATCTAATTCCTTATTCCCATACGTGTGGTGCAAAATAATTTCAGCAAATGTCACTTGAAGCTACAATAGCATTTCGGAAATTCAACGTAAGGACCCATAATTCAGTACAACTCAACATGAATTCTACAGACCCATCAAACAGCATTTGTTGTTATCCTTCCTTTGCAGCGTTTAGCCACAGCTGTGTTCTTTACACCTGCAGTCAACTAAGAATATATATTTCTTCCTCATGCCCTCCAACAAATGACTGGAAAACTATTTTCCTTCACAAACAACTGCAAACAGAGGGAAGGTATTAGAAATCATGGGTTTGTGACTGTGTCTCTTTCATGAGTTACTGTTTACGACCGGCTCACAGGCCACAACAAAAGAGGGAGATGCACAGCAGACTAAGTATTAACAAACTGTCATTTATTAAATAAAAGACAGAAAGACAATGAGTTGTGCTAGTCAGGATCAGTGTATGGATGCAGTGAACAATGTGTGGTGCATGTTGTCAGTGTCTAACAAAGGAAGTAACTAAACAAAGATGAACTCATGCTGGTACTGGGTGACGGGAATGCTGCACACAGGTCTCCGGGAGGACTGGCCAGGTGCTCCCAGTCCCGTTGTTAGAACCTCAGCTACAGACCTGCAAGTGCACAAGAAAGCCAACAGTACACAGGCACAAGGTAACAAGCTCTAGGCCTTCACCGTCAGAAACTGCAGGACTCCAATATATTATAGAGACAGGCATAAATGTTAGTGCATTGAATTCATGAATCTGGGCATGCAATTTATTATGTTGGCATCAGTTTGTGATTCTTGAATGTTTATGAACTGAGCTCAGTGCCAACGAATCACTGCACTGTATCAGCAACACTCAGGGTGTTAGTCACTGTCTGACTATGTGCTTCACAGTGTTCCTCATTCCAACCTATCAACAAGTGAAACCTCAAGGCCAGAGTCAGAGGTGCAGCGATTGTATCTCGAAGGTCTAAATCTATTTCAATGTGACAAGAAAGAGAGCTGCTCTGAGATTGGTGTCATTATTCATTATTCATACTGAACTATGAAGGTTTTCCATTTTAGGTGTGTGCTTTAAAACTGAGTTAATAAGAAAACTGAAAGGTCTTATCTGATCTGGTGTCGGCAGAAAGACAACATGATCTACAGGCTCTGTACATCTCACAACAGTGATCTTGACAGAGAGTCAAAAAAGGGTGAGACAATAAGAGCCTCTAGTAAAAATACTTTATGGCAGTGAGTCATTAACTGAGGAATATGTAACTGTGTAGGACATATCTAAACACACATCTGTAAAAAGCAATCTATTGTCTAAGATTAATATGCTTGCCAAGCATATGAGCTTCAATACATATACTTGGAACTTCTATACTATGTTTGTAGTAGCAAGTAAAGTCAGTTAAACAAGCTATTTTACTGTTGTTAGTTGTAGAATGATACACATGACAAAATTGAACAACACATTTTTTTTTGCTACCACTGTCTTATGAAGGGCTTATAAATTGTAACTAATGGCTTAATTAATGTTCAATAAATGATTTACTAATTATCTATAGATAATTTATTATTAGCTATTCTAATAATGCAGTTATAATTAATTATATATTAACGAATGAGTTTCTCACTTTTTAATGAGACATGAAATCTGCAGATATAAATGTTAATAAGTCATTAACAAAGAGTTTTGAGCACCGGGTCTGCAGTTGTAAGTGCTTTTAAAATGTTCATAAAAGGATTTTGATCCACATTGTCTTTAACCCGAAATAAATGATCAAACTAATAAAATTGCCAATAGTTAAGAAGCCAACAGTTGCGTACAACACCTTTATAAAAGGTGTCTTATTTTTTCTTCATAATTTACTTTTGACAGTATATGATGCGCACATATTCCTCTCTGGTTCCACCTGTAAAGCTGTTATTAAGTAGATCCTGATGTATACAAGAACACACACAGGCACATGACAAGCTGCTACATGCAGTGACCAGAATGAATACAGGGCATTTAAGCTCTTGTCATTGTGTGGTTAGCTTACAGGAATCCATCTTTCACATTGCCACCTTTCAAAATAGTGACTTCACCCTGGATTGGGTGTCACAGACAACAAAAACAGATTAGTACCTGAAAATCATTCACACCAGCACAAACATGTGTAACCTAAATGGAGAAAAACAGCTTGAAAAGTACCGTTTGCGTAAACAAAAGTTAAGCCACTTGTCACAGTAACAACAAATCAGTGGCTGGTGTGATCAACATTGGTTTCCAGGTGATGTATGAGATTATTATTGTTTTTGTCCATTTGTCTATTTATTGACAGTGTTGCAGGACAACCAATGAAACCAGTGATTTGGTCTGATAATTTGGAGGAAGTAAAACCACCAATTATACAAAGATGTGTCGCTGAGTTCAACGTGACTTCCAGATGAACCTGAAGGAGTGAGTGGGAGGATAATGTATCCGGGCTGTGGGGCGGCACTAAATGATAATGGAACACTGACATTAGCTATTAAAGGCATATTTGATAAATTTCTTCATTCGGTCTGCTCACCTGTTGGCCTTATTGTCATAAAGACACTGTGTTCCTTTGGAATCACATGACACCCCCTGTAACATCCAAAACCTCAAGGAGTTTCATTCAGAAAGAAAATAAATCACAATAAGTCATTTCTTAGGTGAATCCACTGTCTTGGCACTGAGCGACAGGAATGACCAAACCCACTATTTGTTTTAAGAGAGAGAAACACAATAACAATGGTTTATATGTGAGGTGTAAAGTTGGCATGATCATCTGAAGTCCAAAAGTAGAGAGCTTTGTGTGTGTGTGTGTGTGTGTGTGTGTGTGTGTGTGTGTGTGTGTGTGTGTGTGTGTGTGTGTGTGTGTGTTTGAGTGAGTGTGAGAGAGATGTGACACATGGAGCCACTTTTCTCACTGAGTTCTTTAAATATTGCACTCCAAAAATAGTATAGGACATGGTTTTCAGTAATTAGAATGCACAGAATATATATGAAAGAAGTTCTGGCTACAGTGCTGCCTGAAATTGTCAAATGGTACTGCACCCCACCTTTAAATACAAAGGAAACATACGCCACCTGGTTGTCTCAGGTGAAATAGTCCCAAGGTGTCTGGCAGCTCACATTTCACAGGTGAGAACGTAATACATCTGCACGACATTGCTAAATACTATAGTATTGGCTCATGGGGAAATTTATGATCACAGTTTTATTATAGACTTTCATGCACGCAATGTGAAGATGTTTTGTGCTCCAAATCTTTTGAAATCATTTAACTCCGCCCTCTTGGGTTGGTCCTGAGGTGAGCCGATTATAAACAGCTGCTCACACGGATTGGTAGGTGAGACTGGCTTCAGCACTGGCAGGTATGATAGCTAAGAATAACTTATTTGGATTCAATTTAAAGCACTCCGCGTCTTGACGCACACAAGGTCCGGACTTTACGCGGCAAGCATATTGGATAGGTCTTATACAAAGAGGAACATTTATCAAACAACATGAAGTTGGAGGTATTGTGTGGAAGCCACTATGACATGAAACATTTCCAGATGTCCACTGATGCAAAGGGGATAGTGCGCTCTCCTCTTTCTGCTGAGGAGGAGCTAGGGTCGGATGGGGACTGCGTGGCGCACAGCCCTCCACCTGTTACTCCATGCACCAGCAACAAGTCCAAGCCGTACACAAGGAGACCCAAACCCCCTTTCTCGTACATCGCTCTCATCGCCATGGCTATCCGGGACTCCTCTTCTGGACGTCTGACTTTGGCGGAAATAAACGACTATCTGATGAAAAGGTTTCCGTTCTTCAGAGGCAGCTACACCGGCTGGAGGAACTCGGTTAGACACAACTTGTCTCTAAATGACTGCTTTCTCAAAGTACTGCGGGACCCGTCCAGACCTTGGGGAAAGGACAATTACTGGATGCTCAATCCTCACAGCGAATATACTTTTGCTGATGGGGTGTTCCGGCGCAGAAGAAAGCGCATCGATAATAAAAAGTTCAGCAGGGAGCCAGAGGTGTCCGTGGAGCCGCAGAGCATTCAGCAGTCTGCACCCGCCACCAAGACGGATTCATGTGTCAAGTTTACAAGTTCATTTGCGATAGACAGCATCCTCAGCAAGCCGTTCAAGAGGGACTCAAACAAAGAACGTTTAGCACTCGCGCCTGCCTTCACCTGGCCGCGCTACAGTGAAATTGATGCCTCGTTCAAATACACCTGCCTCATTTCACACGTCAAGCCAGCCTTCTATATGGATTCCTGTGCTGCGCATGTGTCAAACGCCTATGGCTGTGGGCTGCTTTCACACACAGTCTTGCAATATCAGAAATAAATACATTTGATGATTAAAAATCATCAATGTGCACTGATGATGGACACAGTGGAGGGAATTCAATTGGAATTCATTGTGGTGGCAAGGTGTTACACTTATTTTTTTGTACTTCTTAAAGCATTATCAGATTTGATGTTTTATAGACAAATGTTTGTTGTAAATGTTACTGAACTGACCATTGACGCTGTTTGTTTAATATATACCGTGTTAAAATATGCACTTTGACTGTTGTCTCTTTCTTTCAAAACTACGCAACGAAATAAAAATCTAAATAATGATGGTCTGCGTTTGCTATTGTTGTAATATATTTTGTATTGAAATAGATTGTGGTCATTGGTTCTTGTGGAGACAAATTAGGACTGACACCTGTACAAGACACCTGTTAGGTGCCAAGGCAATAATGGTTATCGGGGCGTGTGTTCATGTGACTCCACCTAGCAAAATCTGCTCTGCTAGGGATTTGTTGCAAGTGTGCCAAGGGCCTTCTATATACACTACCTCTATAGCCTATATGTAAAGGCCTTACGGTTGGCCTTTGCAGCCAATTTTGTTGTACATATTATGTAAAAGATCATATATTTATTCTTAAGTAATAAGGATTCTTCCTAGTAGTATCTTTTCCAGTTTCTAGAAAGAAATGTGTAGGCTACACTGCTTATAGTAGTAATAATAACAACAACAATACTACTACTAATACTACTACAAACAATAACAATAATAATATAAAACACAATAAAATGATAATAATAAATGATGAATGCAGTATATTATTAGTATCCGTTTCTTCTATAATTTATGATGCAAAAATAAATTGCCTTATAAATATTTACTTGTCAGTGTTCATGAAGCTCGCTGCAGCCGGATAGGGGCATCCAATATTTATGTTTTCTGTCTCGCGCTGCAAATAGCTGTCGCCTCAGTCACTACACATGCGCAGGAAAGGGTTTGTACAAATGGTGCATCCTGAGCGAACTCAACCCGAATCCACAATAGGATAGGAAGAAACATATTCCAAGTAGGCCTATTCTTCTGAGGCTAGAAAGTAAATTTCCTTTAAACCAGCTGTGCATCCTGGACGCAGCGGGGTTACAGGTTTGATGTTGCTGATATTCTGGGTAGATTGTGAACTTTGCTGGTGTGGGAAATTATTTCACGTCCTTATAATAATGGTGACTTGCTCTTTAATGACACCTAAAACTCCACCAATGCACAAACAAGATATTTAAACTTTGCACAAAATATACTGGATTATTTAATTATCTGAATCGTCCTTTTAGACTTTATTTAGAGATTCTAATCAGTCCATTTCTCCAGGGATGGAATCCAGGCTCCAAGAGGTAAACTGACACTGAGCGCTCTGTGTGGCACGTTGGCACGCTCTGATGGAAAAAGCATGCTTTCTCTCATGTCAAAGTCCTAACCCTCAACAGATCCCATACACATGAACACTGCAGGACTCTTTCTGCTTTATGTCATACACCTTTACAAAATAAAAGTACTAGAAAGCATTGCCACCCTGCAGGTACTCATGACAAATAGAAGTATTTGTCCAACTTGTGTCGTTTTGTTTATCATGGTTTGCCAAGTTATCGTGCCAAATATTAGTCTAACAAATGTATTCAGAGGTGTAGAAAGTAAGTCGTGGGAGGAGATTTGTCTTACTCCACTGCGCCGGCTTCTAGTCTGGATCCTGGCCAGATGGGGAGGGAGTAGTTCCTGGCGATTTCTTGGAGGGAGTTTTTGGGGGGAGGGGGGGATACTGTAGAGGGGCAGAGAGAGATTTAAGAATTGATAGGTGGTCGAGTTGTGTTTGGCCGGTTGGATAGGCGCAAGCAAAGTCGAGGAGCTTTATTCCCCCTCTCTTGTGGGATTATTGCCAGCGATGGACAGAGAGAGGAAGGAGGAACAGCGGCTGGTATTTCTTAATTTCCACGGTTATAAACGCGCAGAGCATCGCAAAGGGACACTGACCTTTTAATTATCGCATTAGCCTTTAATCGCGTTTGAAATATAGGAAACGTTCGTTGCCCACGTCCCCACGGTGAACGAGTTCAAAAAGAGGCGCAACCATGACGACCGAGAGCTCCAAGCAACATTTGGATCCATCTAATCCTCGCTCCAGTTCTGACGCTCTTAATGCAGCTCTGCTGAGCGCACAGCCAGGGATGGAGAGCGCGCACAATGCATCACCCAAGTGGAAAAAGGGAAACTCTGCCTTGAGGCGCCCTGAAAAGCCTCCCTACTCATATATCGCACTCATTGTGATGGCTATTCAAAGTTCACCGACCAAAAGGCTTACTTTGAGTGAAATCTATCAGTTCCTGCAGGCCCGCTTCCCTTTCTTCAGGGGATCATACCAGGGATGGAAGAACTCTGTCAGACACAACCTGTCTCTGAACGAGTGTTTTATAAAGCTGCCTAAAGGTCTCGGTAGACCTGGCAAGGGTCACTACTGGACCATCGACCCGAGTAGTGAGTTTATGTTCGAGGAGGGCTCCTTCCGTCGCAGACCTCGCGGGTTCCGTAGGAAATGCCAAGCTTTGAAGCCAATGTACAGGATGATGAATGGAATCGGGTACGGCGCGTCCATGCTTCCGCAAAACTTTGATTTCCAATCACCGCCAGGCTCATTAGCATGCCATAACAGCTACAACATAGATCTGATGGGTAATACAGTGCCAGGTGGTTTCGAGGGACTCGGAGGAGGACATCACGTCCCACATATGTCATCAGGCTCCGGGTCATCGTACATGGCCGCATGTCAGGTGGCCTCTAATTCGGACTATTGCCCGGACAGCAGCAGCAGCCCCCTGCAGTCCTCCCAAGCGATGGTAGGCACATTGGACTGTCAGTCTCCTTATGCAAATGCAGCCTCACACTGGAGTTCACCTGGTGTATCTTCATACATCAAACAGCAGTCGCTGGCATCAAGCAGTCCTACCTCTTCTGCTCTGCACACAGGGATGTCATCCTACTCTCTGGATCAAGGCTATCTGCACCATAATGCACGAGATTCCTCTGAGTTTTCAGGTAGAGCCTCACTTTATGTGCATATGCATAAGCTATAAAACCTTGTATTTATGATGCCTGCACGTGCACAATGAAGAGTCGTATACGAATCAAAGTTTAGGCTTTCAGGCATCACATGCCGGCCTACATTAAACAGTATAACTATGAACAAATCTACAGAGCTCAGGTTTTCACAATACATTTGTTTAGGCTATTTAATGAAGGTGTATTGGATGAGCAAGACAATGCAAGTGCGAGTCCGTTATTGACTGAAATATGAATCAACTGTCCACATGTTCCAAACTTAATTGAAACACACAAAAGTATCGCTCAAACTGTGATGTGGAGTAATTGATCAGATTGTAATGTCGCGCAGTTTCCGTTTTTATCATGCATCATACCATTGTGTGTGGAGTGTGCACGATTATATGTGCCTCATATAGCCTATTGTTTAATTTAAATTTCTTAGAATTTGGTTGCATTTTCAATCAAGCTTTCTTTAGAGGCCTCTAATGTATGAAATAAAAAATAGGCACAATAACACAATAAAAAGGACGATATTATGGTAAAGGCCATCGTGAAAAAGTAACCAAAACGACATTAAACACGCCGTCACAAACATAGTCCCAGCAACGCAAAAGTAATGCCTTTTATTCATTTCAGTGCAGCTTCATTAAGGCCTTTAACATGAACCACAGCAGATATTTACAGTACAGGGTGTTGATGTCTTATTTTGTTTCAATTATTTCATTTTGTTCATGTTGTTTACTGTCGTTTAATGCACATAACAAAACACATTGAAACAACTTCTTAATAAAGCATCCTTAATCTTCTACAGCTTGTAAGATTTGCTATCGTTTAATAGATCCATTCAAGCCTACTAACAACATACTTTGCCATATTGTGAAAAATCCATTTTGCTGGTGTTCAACCTCTTTCGCCACGTTACTTGCTTTATGTTTTTATCTTTTTACTTTTAATGGGGATTGCTGCCCTCCATAAAAGCACAAAATGCATTTTTAATCATAAAGTGTTACCACGATTTATTAGCATTTAAAACTGCAGACTTGAAGGATTATTGTAAACAAAAACAAACACACCATGTATTCATATTTTACTAACATGTATACCTGCAGACTAGACTGGTTAATTAGTAATAATGAGTCTAAAATCGTCTGTTAATGGATTACCAACATTTGCATTATTGCCAAATACAAAGGATAATTTTGCTACCTGGCAACCCAAAAATTGTTCTATGCCAAATTGTTTGTAATCATTAATAAAGTCATTAGACACAACCTAAAACATTACAGGGCACCTTATTAACAAGTAGGGCCAACGAATTTGTACCTAGGCCTATGTCACAGATTTAAAAAAAACGCACATCATCGTTGATATCCAGCAGTCGGAATAAAAAGAATCCAGATCGATCCTGAGAAATGATTTGACCTCATGTGTCCTCTGTGTTTTCAGCGGGACTGTCTCGATACTCAGCTCCTGTGTGTGACAGGAAGGACTTCGTTTTGAACCTAAATGGAATCTCTTCTCTCCACCCCAGCACCGGCGGACCTTACTACCATCAGCTCCATCACCATCACCAAAGTGTCTATCAGGATGTAAAGCCATGTGTCATGTGACAAAACCACCGAAGACACAACTGTCGAGAAGGTTTCTGCTAAATGTAGCCTATCCCTCGAGTGGAGTTACTTTAACACAACCTCTGGTGAAAATGGCTATTACATGATTCCCTTCGGGTCAGTGTCAGTGAACTTTGACCTCTTCTTTTTTTAACCGTTTAATAATGACCACACACTCTCATTACATGCTGACATTACACATATAAATAAGCAATAGCAACATTTTTACGGGAAAACTACGTACACGTACCTGAGTTAATCTCTGTTAATGCACTCAGTTTTGTGTTGGAGTTGTTGGAATTGTTGCTGATTTACTGCAGCAGGCCATTAAAGAGATTTATTTTTAAAGGATCATTTGGAAGTGTTTTCGCAATAAAAGTTTTTTTTTGTACACAAAGTATTTTCTTTTATAAGCACTTCTCTTGTCATTCGTTCTTTCTTTTTTATTTTTAACTGCTACAAGAGGATTGTTATTATTATTATTATTATTATTATTATTATTATTATTATTATTATTATTATTATTATTATTATTATTATTATTATTATCATCAGGCTATTATTATCCTCATTATTTTCATATCTAACTGAAAATTACGCAATACCTGATTAGTTATGAAACACATTTAAACCGCGCAGTTTGTGGGTGATTTCGAATAACCCGATTAATCTCAGCCCTTCATAAAGGTTGGGTTTGAATCACAAATCACAAATCATTTCAGAGATTCAAGTTTCAAAATCATTAATATGGGTCCCCCAGAAATACTGTCATCGCATTGAGCTTAACATATGATCAAGGATATTGTGTAGTTTTTTATTTACATTTAGAATCACATATTTTGAATAAGACCACATTTAAAATGATTTAAAAGAAAGTAGCCTAATCCTTCTTTGAGTTGGTTCACACGCTGAGGATAGTTTAAGTGTAATTTGGGTCTTAATTATCCAAAAACAACTGTCTATATTGTTGTTATTAGATAATAAGGCTACGTAGGGGCAAAGAAAGAAAGCAAAAGGCACATTCAATACTCAACTCTGACATGAAAACGGAGATAAAAACGTACCGTTCTTGTTTTGTGCTGTTGGCTTTCACGTGACTGTACCGCCACCTCGTGGTGATTGAAAGTTGAAGGGCTCAAATTATATTTCACTCATTCATACGCTATGGACAGTTGCATGCGCATAACTTCATGCTGTTTAAGAGATGAACATGTTGTGCAGAGCAGTCAGTTGGTCATTTTTTAGTTTAGTCATTAGAATATAGAATACAGATAAAACTGATCTTTTTTTGTCAGCATGCACTGGAGTGAATGTAATGTCTCCCTGATATGGACCGACTACAGATAGGTTGAGTTACCTGCGATACAGTATAACAAAAAGGTTTGAGTTGATGAATCCACTTCTGGATTGCCAAGTCTTTTCAGAATCTGATAAAAGATGTCGACATTTGTATTCTCATAAAAGCTGTAACATTGATATATTGAGTGAATGACAAATGATTGATTACAAAAGCTTTCAAGATAGATAGATGGATTCATTCTGTGAATCTGTGTTCATTTTGTCTTTGGAAGGGGCTGGATATAACCTATGAAAAAAAAAATCAACTAAGTTTCAACAAATGGCTGTTAAGACCAACACACAACCGTGCAAGTCCATTACACACAAAATCCCACTCATGAGTCCAGGTCTGACGGACATTTAATGTCATTTTTTAATAATTTAATGGGTATGTCATGTTGTACAGTGCTACACAGATTGGAACGGTCAGTCTAATTTCGCAAAACCAGCTTTTAAGAGTGAGCGCAGGCATGGTTGTTATTACAGTAAAAGACTAGAAGCTTTTTAATGTCTCTGTTGTCCATGGTGCTGAAGAGGATAATGAATACATTTAAGCTTATTTGTGATCCATGTTATATTCAAAATACACCAAAGCATGCACCGTCAGGAATTATTGACAGGAGGACAATATTTTTCATCCACAACTTCCAGCACCCCCCACCCACACACGCACGCACACACACACACACACACACATCACACACACACACACACACACACACACACACACACACACACACACACACACACACACACACACACACACACACACACAGGGGTCATCTGTACCGTTTGACCCCCTTGACAGAAGGCCTTCACTAAAGTAAGTAAACATGGCAGTCAGTGCATGTTAAATGAACATTAGATCCCGTTGCAAACTAACATTTCTGTGTTAGACCGCTGTCAGCAACTGGAACAAGGAACAACAATCATCACACACACACACACACACACACACACACACACACACACACACACACACACACACACACACACACACACACACACACACACACACACACACACACACACACACACACACACACACACATCATTCGGTTGTCTTGATACAATCCATAATGACACACCATTGTAACACATCCTCAGTGAGTTAGTAAGTCATTGGGCAGAATGGCTGCTGGTCCTTAAAAATGTAAAAAAAAAAAAAAAAAAGCTTAATTCAACTAATATTTGACAATTAGTCCTACATCTAATCTATGATATTTTGCAGTGAACATGATTAATGTTTAAAAAGAAACTAAATCGTTTATGGATTTTATTGTTTTAATTTTTTTTTGTGTGTTTTTAGTTTATTTCTTATCTTATATGATTTGTTTTGACCAAAACCCCTTTTGTACAAATACAATTGTTATTATTTGTACTTCGTCCTGCTGGGATGTGATCCTTCATTTTCATGTTCTTGATCAATTTTCTTCTCTTTACTGATAACAACCAGTCTGCAGAAAAAAAGGACAGGCTGAAGGAAGGAATAAAAAATACTTTTCAGTCAAGTCAAGCACTGGCAACAAGCCAAAAAAATAATTCATACAGAAAAATGAATTACAATTCAACCAAGAAACAAATAATTTTCTTGCGTGACCGACCCAGGAGGCCAACTGCTAGACTGATGCCACATCAAGGGTTAGTGTATGTCACCCATATTATCCCAGTAAGAGCACGGCTCTCATTGCTCTAAATGTGTGTCTCCTCTAAAATGTAATGAAACGCATGTCCTTGCTAAAAACACAGAATAAGGGCCTAGTTTTACATACATAAAAGTCTACAACAAACCGGAAAACCTTTCTGACCATGTCACCTTTGCACTTACTTTCATCATGGATACTAGGTTAGGCCGGCTACACACTGGATGCGTGGCTTGAGCGTGTCTGACGCGGCGCTGCTGCTGCTAGCCTTGTCTGTACACATGTATGTATGTTTCCCATTGATTTACTGCACTCAAGCAGTAGGCCTAGTATACTTATAGCCTATATACTGATTTGACTACAGCAAAGACAACGTCGGCAGTATTGACGGCAAAATAGCCTAGGCTACAGAATATTTCGTGCAATATTTGAAAATCGATAATTATTTATTATTGTTTTTTAAATTACATTCATATCTGCATTCATGTCAAAACCTAAAGACTTTTAAACATAAAAATGTACGAATGTATTCGTATCAAAATGACATATGCACATCTTTTTGTATTCTATTTTGCCTGCAACGCTTGCGTGTCGCGTGAAAAATAGGCGTCTGTTCTATTTCTAGCATGCATGCGTTTTGAGACGTGCATGTGCAAGCTCTAACCTGCTCTAACCTGTTAACGTGGGAGCCGAAATAAAAACGAACACACCACGCAGCTGACAGGGCACACTGTGCGCATCACATTATCTGTTTAAACTGTCAAGTATAGCAGGATTGAGGTAAGTGTCTACTGAGCAGCACATCTCAGTATTGAAGTTCATGTATTTCTCTTCTCTGATAACCAGTGCATCCTTAATTACTGATCCCTAGTGTCCTGTCAGGCTGACCACACAGGAGGGATTGCGATACTGACTTCAGACTGTAGTACTGAAATAAATCGTGAGGTGGCAGTAATGTCTCACACACACACACACACACACACACACACACACACACACACACACACACACACACACACACACACACACACACACACACACACACACACACACACACACGGGTAGGCCTATATTACTTCACATGAATGGTACAGCACCATGTCAGTTATCTATAAAAAATATAAATAATAAAAAATAAAAAAAAGTCTCCTGAAATGTACTACCGGTCAAAAGTTTGGGGTCACTTATAACTGTCCATTCCACTCCATTCCAGACAGAATACCAGCTGAGATCAGTTGCATTGTTTTTTTAATCAGGGCAGCAGTTTTCAGTTTTACATTATGTGCTTATATAATTGCAAAAGGGTTCTCGACTGTTGAAGAAACGCTTGAAAGGCCATGCTTTTTGGTCTAAGCGTCATACATAAATTAAAAGTAGTACAGCTCCCATATACTTTGACACTCAGGGGTGTGCCTGATACCATTGGAAAGGAAACACGCTCAAGTTTTTCTTACAAGTGTCAGGGTGATTCTAGGCCTTACCGACACAGCGTTACAGAGGCTAGAATTTTTATGTCCGTCCAAGTCATACATCTGTAAAATGATTAAAATACACTGCTGTAAACACATCTGGTCAGATACAGACAACACAAGGCCATAGCCACATGTCTCAGCTTACTACAGAAAAAATCCAGAAGCTAAAAAAGTCTCAAAAATGGCTTTTTTTTTTTACAGATATGTCTGTGCGTTTTTTTTTATTTCCATTTGAAAAGTGCAAAGAAAAAACAAACAAAACAAAATACAACACTTCTCAAATACACAAACACACCCACATTAGTCACCTTTCCAATGATATCAGGCACACCCCTGAGTGTCAAAGTATATAGCTGTACCACTTTTAATTTGGGTATGACGTTTAGACCAAAAAGCACGGAATTCCAAGCGTTTCTTCAGCCACTTCTGTCTACACCAGTCGAGAACCCTTTTGCAATTATGTAAGCACATAATGTAATCTGAAAACTGATGCCCTGATTAAAAAAACAATGCAAGTGATCTCAGCTAGTATTCTGTCTGGAATAGAAATGTATAAGTGACCCCAAACTTTTGACCGGTAGTGTAGGTTTCACAATTTATTAAATGGTTGGTGGCCTTTTAAGAAGAAGAAGAAGAAGAAGAAGAAGAAGAAGAAGAAGAAGAAAAAGAAGAAGAAGAAGAAGAAGAAGAAGAAGAAGAAGAAGAAGAAGAAGATGTTTGCACTTTCTGAACACTAGAGGGAGCCAAAATCATAGTTATAATGAACCTTTAACTTATCTCTCTCTCCCTCTCTCTCCCTCTCCCTCTCTCTCTCGCTTTCACTCTCTCTCTCCCCCTCTCTCTCTCTCCTCTCTCTCTCTCTCTCTCTCTCTCTCTCTCTCTCTCTCTCTCTATCCCTCTCTCTTCCGCTCTCTCCCTCCCTCTCTCTCCCTCACCCTCCCTCTCTCTCTCCCTCCCTCTCTCTCTCTCCCCCCCCTCTCTCTCGCCCCCTTTCTCTCTCCCCCTTTCTCTCTCTCTCTCTCCCCCCCCTCTCTCTCTCTCGCCCCCTCTCTCTCTCTCTCTCTCTCTCTCCCCCTCTCTCTCTTTCTCTCCCCTTTCTATCTATTTTAAAAATGTCAGCATTGTGAGTTTAGTTTTATTTCCAATCACGTTATTTGGTTTGTATGTGTTTATAAGTCTGATTTAGTAAATACCATAATGCATTGCTTAATTTTAACTTATCCATATTTGTAATAATACATTTATTACAAATATTGTATTCATTCATTTTTTCTGATTATTTGTTATAATTTCGGCCTTTTGTTTCAGGAAAAGAAAAACTTTGCAATGAGAAAAATTAAATTGGTAGTCTACGAACGCACCAAAAGCAAAAACAAAACATTAAATGACATTAAATCCAATTAAATTGTAGAACAAAAAAAGCATAGACCTATTCGAACAAGTGTCTCCCCCATACCATAACATAGGCTATATTTTATTGATAATGGTGTCCTCATTTTAAGCTCTTGTAGACAAATAGCAACAGCCCGTTGTTTTGTTTTATTATTTTGATATCCATTCATGTTTTTTCACCGCGCTTCAGTCGTGGATACCTTAAATAATAAAGGTTATGGAGGACTGGGTGGGCAGGCCGTGGTATTAAGTAAAAAGCCCGTCGTGAATTGTGTAAACAGCCCGTGGCGGTGGAAAAAGTTCATGCCCGGGTCCATGTAAGGAGAAACCGGCGGAGCACCAGGCCACTGCACGGACATTTAATTAAGACGACCTGCAGAGAATTACATCGATATTAGGACTGTAACTTTGCCTCACAATGACCGTTAACAATTTCATGCACAGTCGCCTTTGACAGCGGGTTATACAGAGGCCTTATTGAACTTTTGTCTATCTTTGGTCATAATCTTCTTTCAACCCTCGGGCCTTAAAATTAAATACACCGCATAGAATTCCATAAAACACCTTCTAAATCTCCAGGGACCTTTTTATAGAGATATAAAGATAAATGAATCTGTGGAAGAATGAAGAAATATTTAATATTTTGTTTCTTCTGATACAGAGACAATACATTGTCCATAGGCCTCAAACACCCCAAGACAACAGATATTCAAACATTTGGATGAAAAGCCCCTCGTGTGAGGTGTCATGCTCATCCCATTTGGTTCACTGGTCTTTAAATCCTTTTCTTGAATAAACTCTGACACCTCTGGCCATTCGCAGCCCAAACTGTCTTTTTTATTCCCGTTGTAATGAGATCTCACTTAACAGCCCACTGCCAACGATGCGAGGCTCTGCCTGCTTTGATCTCACAGGGATCTGCTGCTGTTGAGTATTTTCACTAATGAAATGCACTTTTAAAGAGGTTAAAACTGGACGTTTTACGACGCCATTTGGTTTGTTGCTGTTACTATCTTTCCCCATAAAAAAAGGAAATAATGAACTTCATATTAGGAATGGCAGCCACAAGAGAGCATGCGATATAAATTGTGATTTTTTTTATTTTTTCATTTAGGAAAAAATATCTGATGAGTAATAATGCTAAAATATCCAGATTAATGTATATATAATAAGCATTTAAATTGGAAAGTCAACTCGTCTTTTTCTGTTTATAGCCAGCCACAGGTCTGATAGAGGATGTCTTTTTGTAATAAAGTTTGCAAGAATATGCACTCCATGATGTGATTGTGTACATTGTGAGTTCCTCTGTCACGTCTGAAGTCTTGGCTGGAGTGGGCTGGGAGTTACCGACACCTCCTCTCGCTTTTCTAAAAGCCTGAGTGTGGCCGGGAGCATTCTTGCTCTCTATGCACGGCCTCACTTCCCATTGGACGACTCGTGCACTCTTCGGGGAGGAGCTTCACTGGCAGCAAAAAGGAGGAAAGAATTTAACTGCGCAAAAAGTCTTGTGTGGTGACGGATGTCCAAAGTTCAGAACTTTTTCAATGTGCGTTTCATAGAGACAGAGATGGGGACGACTTAAACACTGCTGAGATCCACCACGTTGCACTGTTGTTACGACTTTCCTCTCGTTTTCTTTTTGAGTGAGCAGTGAGGAGCTGTGATTTGAGCGCCTCGGCATTCGGAGGAGGGAGAATTGGAGCTCTCCGTCTGCGTATTTTGGAGTTTTATTTTCGCCGAATCAAAGTGAAGACATGCAGGCTCGCTACTCCGTCTCCAGTCCCAACTCACTGGGCGTCGTGCCGTACATCAGCAGCGACCCGAGCTACTACCGGGCCGCTGCCGGTGGGGGATACACCGGGATGCCAGCACCTATGAACATGTACTCTCATGCTGCTCATGACCAATACCCTGCCAGCATGGCCCGGGCGTACGGACCGTACACCCCACAACCTCAGCCCAAGGATATGGTCAAACCCCCCTATAGTTACATCGCGCTCATCACTATGGCTATCCAAAACTCGCCTGACAAGAAGGTGACCCTGAATGGGATTTACCAGTTTATCATGGAGAGGTTTCCATTTTACCGAGACAACAAGCAGGGCTGGCAGAACAGCATCAGACACAATCTGTCGCTGAATGAGTGTTTTGTCAAGGTGCCCCGTGATGATAAAAAGCCCGGTAAAGGCAGCTACTGGACCCTGGACCCGGACTCTTACAACATGTTTGAAAACGGGAGCTTCTTGAGAAGGAGACGACGGTTCAAAAAGAAGGACGTCATGAAAGAGAAAGAAGAGCGGCTGCAGAAGGATGTGCCGCCGAGGCAGCAAGGCCGGGAGCAGGAGCAGCCGGTGCAGGGCTCCAAGCCTGTGAGGATCCAGGATATTAAGACTGAGAACGGGACAGTCACGCCGCCGCAGGCCGACTCGCCCTCTTTGAGCACCGTGCCCAAAATCGAGAGCCCGGACAGCAGCAGCAGCATGTCCAGCGGGAGCCCTCACAGCATCCCCTCCAACAGGTCCATCGGCATGGACAGCTCAGAGCACCACCAGCACCACGGCCAGGCCTCGACGCAGGGCTTCAGCGTAGACAACATCATGACCTCCCTCCGGGGGTCTCCACAAGGGGACACTGAGCTCACCTCCGGCCTCACTGCCTCCGCCAGGATAGGTATAACACCATCTTTGTCCTTAAACTATTCTCCAAATCAGACATCTGTCTACAGTTCACCATGTAACCAGAACTCCATCTCCACTACCTCCAATGCAACCTATCATTGTAACATGCAAGCCATGAGCTTGTACGCCGGGGACAGATCTAGCCACTTGGCACCGAGCACCACCGTGGACGAAACGTTGCCAGATTACTCAGTCACTACCACCTCATCCTCCATGAGCCACGGTAATCTAAACTCTGGGCAAGAGGGCCACCTTCCGCACCAAGGGAGGCTGACCTCATGGTACCTCAACCAGGCCGGAGACCTAGGCCATCTTGGCGCCGCGTACCCAGCACAGCAGCAGAACTTCCATTCAGTCCGAGAGATGTTTGAATCCCAAAGAATTGGTTTGAATAATTCACCGGTGAATGGGAATAACAGCTGTCAGATGTCATTCCCACCGAGCCAACCCATCTATCGCACTTCGGGAGCTTTCGTATATGACTGCAGCAAGTTCTGACCAAAATAAATATTCTAATATACTCAATATTTTCCTCACGGTGTTTGAACTCTTCCAGTAAAATCCAACGTCCACCACCTCCCCCCACTCACCTGCCCACACCATATGGACTAATATGAGACAGAAAACAAAAAAAAAACAGAAAAGACTTGATGTTGGTTTTTTCTAAAGAACAGTGTTACTGCAAATAACACGTAAGTCAATCTTTGCTTTTGTGGCTTTTTATGTGATATGTTAAGGATATGTCAGTTTAAATTGCATATAGTAATTTATTTCAAAAAAAAAAAAAAAAAACAATGTAGCCGGATATTATGGACCAAACACCAAAAAAAAGTGTTTCTAAATTGAATTGCCTTAATTGTCCAAACAATTGTTCCATTATAAAAGTAAGAAAAGGAACGTGTATATCGCCGTACTATTTCAAAAATTCTTCATTTGTTGAAAAGTATTCTGAAGGATTTGTTTGTTTGTTTAATAAATTGTCATTTTATGTGAGTTAAAGTTAACGCCTCGTTTCTTACAGACTTGAATACAGACTAGTGATATTTTACACTCAGTCTGGCCCATGTTGGCTATGCTGTATAGGCCAGGCCTCTTTATAAATCTGATCTGACCCTCTGAGGTTCAGCTCTTCTTTAATGGTGTGCGTTCGTCACAATATGTTTGGACTGTAATCTGCTGCACAGATTCAGATATTAAATATGTTTACTCTCACCAAAAAAAACAGTAGCCTATATAGGCTATACGCGACTGTCCTAAAAGCATTTTGCTTCGCGAAAAAAAAATCTTTTAACAAAATAATTGAGGAAACATGAAAAATTGGAGGCAAAAAAGCAAATTTGTATCCGCACGTCCAAAGAGAAAACGCCTGTTAATCACATGTTTATTTCTTGGCTTTTTAACATTCATATCTCATTTACTGTTTATATTTGTATTGTCATATTAGAAATGCTTAATATACGAGATGATTAAGTTGATGTTGACCTAAGGCCTAGACCTGGGGACCAGTCTGCACACAGCACAACTGTGTTTTGGATTGCGCTGTGTGTTTACTGGCGCATGCCAGTGCTTACTTAATATCACACCACACATACCAAAGATAGTCCCGTTGTCACTTCAGTTTTGATGTTTGAATTCTCACCCGTCTGACATGACGCTGACGTGAATGGAGATATCTACGACCCGTCTCGTTCTTTTTGTACGTGACTCATCCTAGTTTTTCAGAGTATGTGGATATTTAATTGCAAGAATGAGTATTTATTAAATTGGCTTTCTGTACTCAAAATGTCAGATTGATGTTTTATTGTAATCCAAGTTGGCAGTTTCCCTCAGTGACATTCATGAATGGGAATCAATCTATTTTAATCACGTTCAATGGAAACTAATAAATCACTTTGAAATAGGCATTTATTTAGTTATACATTATAATATATACGAATGAAAATTGTTAAAATTAAACAAAATACACGTCTATGTCCTTCATCTCCAGCCGACAATCAAAGCAGGTTTTTATTTTTATTTGATCTTATTTTAATTTATATTATTTTTTATTTATTTGTAATTTTATTTTAGGGATTCTAAATATGTAGTAATCACAGATATGTTTATTTGACATGTCATTAATATTTACAGCATGTAAAAAATAAATTAAAATAGTTTTTGCTTGGATAGACTTGTGTGTGACGTGCGTAAAATTGCGCATGCAGTCCGTACAAAGACAATATTAATAATACGTCAATATTACTAATAATAATAATAACAACAACAACAATAATAATATTACTACTACAAATAATAATACTTTATGACAAACTCAAGACTATAGCCGTTATTTATAAGAGTATAAACACAAATCAGAGTTGCTATTTAAATATTATAACAGTAATAATCATCTGGTACATAGGATTAAAAAGAACAACTGTTATTACATATAATCATTATAACAATGATCAAGATCAAGTAGCATGTCAAACTACAATAATGCATAGTGAGATTCTGAAACACTGTTCTGAAAGATGGAACGTGGGTTAGATTGGGCGTATTGCTCATATCGTTTCAGTCAGCTTCAGGCCTCAACAGACCAACAACACACATCAAAAGAAAACATGTTGAGAGATAGTTGCAGGCCATGTGCATATTACTACACAGGCCTCGTTGGCATGGTGGATATTTGGGAACAACGACAACAAAGAACAAAAAGAAAATACATGAGTTGTTCAGTAACCGCGATGAAATGCTGCTCTTATGTCTTTCCCAGCTCCCCGATTGCACCAACTATAATCAAGCTCATAAAAGTCAGATACGTTCCCAAGTATCGGCCTAATAAACAAACGTCGTGTTAGTCAAAAGATTGATGGCGCCCTCGCAGAATACACCAGGTCAGGAAGGAATAAAATTCAATCAGAGAGCTGGAATCGTTTTTCATGAGACGGAAAAGGCTGAGAGGGAGACGGGGGTCAATGAGGAGGATGTCGGCCGCCAGAGCACCATCAACAATAGAACAGGACGTAGCACACACACAAAAAGGCTAGAGCTTAGCTTGTGTGTGTGTGTCCTTAAAATTGTAAATAATATAATTCTAAAAGTTTCCAGAAATAAGCTACAAAATGCATTTGCAGAAAACAGTTGGAATGGAGGATTTTAACTTGTACTTTTGCACTGAAAATGAACTGATACTGTAATTAACAATAAGACCCTCATCCTGTCCCGAGGGGGTTCCACAGCAAAACAGGTACACATTTCATTTCACCTTCATTTCCCCTCACAGTAGAAGGAGATAGAATAAGGTTTACTAGTTTTCTAATTTGTATAGGACTACTGTCCCCAGCTAGGCTCCAGACGGCTGTGGTTGTTATTTCTCACAAACAGCAGCAACAACAACAACAACAAATCTAATCAGATGTTGTTCAGGACTTAATTTCATGAAGCAGGGGCCCGTGTCTGTTTGGGGCTCCTTAACACACGAAGACATCTGCGGACCCCTGCTTCATCTGTATGAGGCTTCACTCTACTTTCTCCTTAAACGTTCCGCTACATTCCTGAAAATGCGCAACTTCCTTCACTGCTTTGGGTCAAATAGCAAAGACAAAAAACGGCTGTGTTGGCCAAACCTTTACTATATGACATATCGAAACGGCATATGGGCCTATTTGTTCCCTTGTTGGGTTTAAATCAGATAATAGCTGCATGATTTCAAAATAACTATTATATTTAATAATATATGTTTTTTTTCGGCGACCACATCGCCTATTATTTTCTGAAACAGCGTGTAGGTGTATCTAGGAAAACAATAATTATCTAATCATCATGTCATCTGAATTTGATTTGACACACTTGAGGCGAGATGCACTGTGGGCCAGTCTGCGTGTGTGGAAGTCAGGTCAAAGTAAACAACTATTAACACAATTGCTGTTGTTGTTTTATGGATAAATTGTCAACCTCATTTAGAATAATGTTATTATTTACAATAGGCCTACACAAAGAGCAAAGCCGTGATGACTGCGACTTATTTGATGAGAAACAATCACGTCAGCTGATGATGAACAAATCGGATGTAAAACTTGACATTATTATTACCTCGTAATGAGAAGTGGGTGTTGACCGGAAACATGCATTTACATTATACGTATGTCCTTTTAAGTGTTGACGCAAATATGCGGTTATTTAGGCCTATTTGATTGACGGTTAATAGATGTGTAGAGGTTTATCTCAGCACAGACAGGAGCAGACGGGATGAAACATGGATGTGGAGTCTCGGTTAGCCCCTGCAGACTGTGTGCACCTGTACGGCTGAGTGAGCGGCTCAGCTCAGTATGGAAAATGCTGTGTTTTAACTCTCGGTTAGTGCACAAAACCCGAGCTCCGAGCGCCATCTGTTTCTAATTAGGTGTCCATAGACGCAAATTCTGTGTTTGCACTGCGGCCAAACGAGTGAAAGGTTGGAGGTCCAACACTTGTCTCTCATAAGGGAAAATAATGCTGCGTGTCACATTTTAAAGACAAATGATAATTTTCAAAGAAATGATTCACTCGGCTTTGTCAAAACAGGCAGAGCGACGAGGGGTAAACAAGGCTTCTGTGTGAAATAATGAGCTAGAAATCGTGCAGCATCTTTAAGTCAGAAGTAAGAAATGAAGGGACGCAGACATCGCGTAAGCGCTGGGATGGCGGGATAATGGGGTACTGTGAATCCAGGCCGACGGGAAACGGCCGACCTGCGAATAACCCGACTGCCTAAAAAACGAACAGAGTTGCCTTTAAGTTACTAAACCTGCTTTTCTGCTGCTCGGGCCTGCGGTTTCTAATTATAACACCTTTTAACGCACCGAGCACTTGAATGTCCCAATTATACAGCGTGGCATACAGCAATGTATTGTCAAGTGTAGCCTAGTTTAATTCTATAAATGTATATTTTCAAGGTCTCATACTCCACGACTCTTACAACCTTCTTTTAATTAAATCTGAATGGCCGGTCATGAATAAAGCTTCATGCGGATTTTATTATTTATTTATTTTAATATTTTTTACTAATTTCTTGATTACTTTTACATTTTTTCGAATATATTAAATCATTGCAACACATGCATGTAAGGTAATTAATGCAGTTTATTATTAAAACACTATATAAACAAACAAAGGTGTTAAACAAATGAACGATTTGTCAGCTCTTCAAGGGATTTGACGCCCTGATCATTATGCTCTTTTTTATTTTTTATTTTTTTATTTGACTAAACACATGGCGTCTTGAGCTCATAGCAAAATAAGCATTGCAATTAAGTGGATTAGAATTGAAGAAAACAATTCGAAAGAACAGAGCAGATTTCTTTTTTCACCTCAAATAAAAAATACTCACACTGCTTCATGAAATAAGTAGCCTACTAACATTGCAATTTAGCATAATAAATACACACGGCTAAACACAATATACATTTACACAAATTCATGTATATACATGCTATGCATGAATTCATAGCATGACATGGGTTTATACGAATAGAACACAATCCTGATAGCAGGGAGCAAACATCTTGAACTCTGTAACTTGTGAAATGAGAGGGGCACTTCAAAGCTGTCCAACTGCTGCTATTTGAGCCACAGTAGCAGTTGTCTGTGTCTTTCGCGGGTGTCTTCTCGTTTTATGGTGCAAGGCGGCCACTGGGCTATGAAAACATCAACAGCAGACTTAGGTTGCTGTTACATGAGACACCAAACTACCTCTATTTTTATTGAGAAGAGATGTTAACAGTCAGACATTTAAGATACATGTATAAACACCCATTTTAATATCATACAAATATAAATACTTTTAATGGATGATTATTTATTGTGTTGGTTCTTCTATGGCATTAGTCGTTTTGAACATTAAACAACCGAATACTACAAAATAGGGTTTATGTATGAAAGTAAAAATAAAATAAAAGCAATATAAAGAAATAGAGACGATTAAGTCTTATATAATGTTAATTCCATGCTATTGTTTGAGGACGTTAAAGACCATGTTGTCACAGAATTGATCTTAAAGTTAACCTATTACTCAACAATGAGAAGAAGAAAAACACATTTAACATATTGACACAATATGATTAAATGATTAAATGCAAATTCATTTTCAGTGAATGTAATATGATTCCTGCTTCAAGGGCATCCCTGCATAATATATAGGTTATATGCACACGTACATGGCAACGTCACATCAGTTTTCACCAGACTCTCCACTGATCCTCACATGTTTTTAGCCCAGGGAGGTGGGTGTCATCTGCACCAAAAGAGGAGGAGACAGAGCTGGAAGTGACCCATCTCAATTCTGAGTCCTTTAGTCTGTCCAAGGAGGAGAAAAGAGGGTGTCACGTCAACCAGAGGGAGAGACAGTGATGAATTGGGCTGCAGAGCAAATGTCATCTTTATTTAAAATAGAAAAAGGAAAAAGTTGCTTCACACAGGAGGTGGGTCACTGAGGAACTTAAAATGTGATTTTAATAGAGGGAGCTTTTGTTTGTGTATGCATAGAGGTAAAGCCATCCCTCTGGCAATTCATTCCTGGCAGAGACAGTGTAGCGTGCTCCTCTATGCAGTGTTGAGAGAGTGTGGAATCGTGTGTGAATGAATGGATTTTAATTTGTGTGGTTTTAAAAATACTGTCAACAGACTTCCTCTTGAATTATTTCCCACTAAACGCTTTGTCACATCTTCCCTCTGCTGCCTACAGTGATTGTGTAATCAAAAAAGAAGGCCATGTTGACAACAGCTCGGTGGTCCCTGGGTGGACCCATCCAGTAATTGATTAATTAGAAACAGATACATGTGCATTTTTTTTTACAACCGTCAGTAAAGATAATCACATATTAGCTCTGTCAATCATACAAAGAGGTCAGTAGGTCATGAAATGATCTGATCACTAAAAAGTGCAAAATTCAAATCAGAATGTCAACAATAACACATCCATTTGGGGGAAATGCTACTTCATTCTTCCCCTTCTCCAAATCTCTAGTCTTTCCGGCCTTTCTGATATTAGTGACAGATTTGGTAAGTCATGATTAGATAAATGAGGTTCAAAGGTGTAAATAAAAAATGTAATTGACCACATCTCATGGATTCCTTGCTTTATATTCAACTCAAGAACAAATGGAAAACACAGTCTCATTGAAATCATCAGATACATTTTAATTACTGACTGTAGAATAAGTTAATCATGCATTTTTCTGATTTATATGATGACACTTGTCATCATGATTAAACATTATTTCAAGCTTAAAACATAATCAAGGATTAAAATGTCTTTCTCAGCAGGCATTCATCAGTTTCCTTGTAGATTGATAACAGTGTGACTAATTCACTTTTCCACGGTTGCCATTTTATTTACAACACTGCGCTTCTGACAGACCGAAAGTGACTTTGAGTGCAAGTAAAAATAACGTGTGTGTGTGTGTGTGCGCATGTATATGTGTGTGTGTGTGTGTGTGTGTGTGTGTGTGTGTGTGTGTGTGTGTGTGTGTGCATGTGCATGTGTGTGTGTGTGTGTGTGTGTGTGTGTGTGTTGTGTGAGAGAGAGAGAGAGTATCCAAAGGCATGGCTGTGTTTGAGTGACAGTCTTGCTTCTCCATGTTTCACCTTGATTGTGTTCGGCCCATGCAACCAGAATAGCAGGAAACAGAGATTTATCTGCAACCCCTCAACATCACCATCACAACACACTGGCAAAAACACAAACACACACAAATAACATGCTTTGATGGAGAATTACTATGTAGAATGGGGTGTGAGGTGAAACACGGGCAAGGAAAAACAAACTGGGTAAAAGAATAACACTGACCTAAGCAACAACTATTGCACATTTTCACAGTTTCTCAGGAAAGGCAAGTTTTCAGTTATTTAAAAATAGAACTTATGTGCAGATGGGAGAACGCGTAATCATCACTTGCCTACTTGCCTACTTGCAGCATCAACATCAAATAGACACATATATCCTGTGACTTGAAACAGCATCAACATACAGTAAGAGGTTGTCTAAGCAATTAAATATTCAACATGAAACAAAAACAAAATCTACAAAATCTACAAAATATATAGAAATAAATGAAAACATTTTATCATTGTAAAACGTTCTTGCAAAACAGGTAATGAAGGGCATGACGTAGCTCTATGGAGTGATCCGAAATGTATCTCAGATGTCAGCTGTCTGAGCTTGTGTCAATGGACAATCTACCCTTTGACCTCTGAGAGGAAAACTATTCCTACCGATGGTCTTTTTCAGCGGCCCATTGTTTACTCTTCAGGCAGTTAACTAATTTTCTTTAAGTCGTCCTTTCTCCATTTTCTTGCTTGGTTGCACTGTAAAGAGCATTCTAACACTTAGGAGGAGGAAGTCAAGGAAGAGAGTCTATGGAGAGCACAAAAAGGGTTTGAAAGATTAAAAAGCAACATGAGTCAGTAGAATCAGATCTGTAGATACCAAGAGAGAGAATTAGTAGAAGGAAATGTCTGAGCAGTGGGAGTGAGGGATTGATTGATCTTTTCTCACATATCCAAGTGGTAATACATAGTTCTCAGCAAGTGTTGTTAATAATTTACCATTAAAGCTTTTTTTCTTCTATGTCTATGGAGATGATGTGATAGGGATGAGGGGACGCCCTCATCTCTACATCACACCAGGCCATGATTCAGTGAAATACCTCAATTTAGTTTGCAAAAAACTTTAGATTCTGCTTTACTTTGAACAAAATTCTAAAAGCTAAAGAATTCATGTTAGTTGATCAAGTCATGCTCTCTACAGTCTGCAGCTCAAAATATTCTATGGCCTTTTGTAACAAACGTTTTAAAAATGTCCTAATATAAAAATCTATCGTGGCTCACAAGGCAAAAGCAGAATATAAATAAGCACATATTTAATATATTTCCTATTATTTACTGTGTTCAATAAACCCAAGCAAAAGGCAGTACACACACAACCCTCACAACACATTCATATAAAATCAGTGGTTCTTCTTGTATTTCTGTGAGGTGTGCAGGTGTGAGGTCTTCTCTGTCTGGCGAGAGGCAGCCAGATGGTGTTTGTGTGTGATGGCGAGCAGCAGCGATACAGCGGTGGTTCCTTTCACAGATCAGCACTC
Source organism: Perca flavescens (assembly GCF_004354835.1). Lineage (NCBI taxonomy): Eukaryota > Metazoa > Chordata > Actinopteri > Perciformes > Percidae > Perca > Perca flavescens. The sequence continues at coordinate 15,289,104 of NC_041342.1, forward strand.
ATATCTCTGTTCCATCTCCAGGCTCTCGGCTCATATAAACATCCCCAGTACATGGGCCTCTGATGTTTTCGCCATTGTGTTTACAGTGAGAAGTCAGGCAAATACGTGAACTTTAAGACAAAGAGAACAAGGATGAACAATGGACTGAGGCTTGAATTGGTTATAGGGAAAAATTACAAATATTCTAAAATGCAATTCTTGATACATTATTAAAAATAAACTTTAGTTGGTAAAGTGTCCTTTACCTACTAAAAGAAATTGACTGTCGCTCTGCTTCTACAGCACATTAGCATTATTTTCCCTATGTATGTATATCCCCTGGAGCGGCAAACAGATCTTCTACTGGGATCAAACAAACAGCATTTAATCCTGTTGAGGTGTTTATGTGTGCTCTGCAGCCTCAGTCTGCGCACCATACTCTGTCCACACGCACTAGGAAACAAGTTCAATTACACTGATTCAGCATGGACATGGGCGGACCCGACACCAAAAAAAAGAAATCACGTTTCAGCCTTAGGGTCTGTGGCAACCGAAATAAGAGTTCAGGAAAAGTGGAATGCAACACACAAACACACACGCACACACGCACACACACACATACGCACGCACGCACGCACGCACGCACACACACATAAATGCTTACTCATTCTGCCCAAATGTTAAATTGTCTTTGCAATAGAGCAAATGAGATGTATCATTCACGTTTGAAATGGAACTTTGTCTAAAATTATTCTCACTAAAAACAATCATGCACATTTCCAATCAAACCCCATGCAATGCTATGACCCCAACATCAAAGCGTGCTCAAAGCGATTGTCTCCCCCTGCTCCTTTTAAACTGCCTGTTTTTCAACTGTAGAAAGAAGAAAAATCCCCTGAACATCAAAGACGGAGACAGAGAAAGTAATTTAGCCTTATCTTAATTGAGCTGCAATTTTAATAATGATCTTACACATTGGGACCGAGGAGGAGAGAAGGAGCAGCAGTGCTGCAGGACGAGAGGCTGGCTTCCCTGCTCTGTGCTCTGCTGCTCTACTCTGGTTGTCTAATCTCAGCTCCAGACATATCATTGGCCAGTGATTTATGATGACCTAATGTTTTGTTTACTTCATGCTCATAACAGGCGGGCAGATTGCATGGGGCAGACGTATGGGGAAACATGAAAGCGTAGGGACTGCTTGCAGGGCTGCAGTCCCCAGCAGTTTGCAGAAATAAACAGCTCTGAACTTCAGCCACCTGGCACAGCACCTCCTTCAAGTTGAAGGCCAGGGCTGCCGACACTCTGAAGTGTACAAAATCCCAGGCTGCTTGTTTCATTAGCTGCCATGAGGCAGCCATCCCTCTGTAATGCGGAGGTTACACACTTGATTTAACCTCTGGAAAAACACATTGACCCCTCTGTTCATGCATTTTCTCAATAATTGACTTGCCTTTGCCATACAAGAGCGCAAATATTGTGGGTCTCACAACTGCTTGACAGTAAGGTCAAGAGTCCAGTTAGTCCACTTTTAAGTGTCTTGGATTTGGCTTCTGTTGGTGCTTTAATGGTATTTAGCGAAGCAATTGAGAGGGATGTTACTGCGAGGGAAAATAAACATAGTAGTAGCTATAATAGTAGCTTTGTGCAAACAATTTAAATGATAAGACTATACAAGTGTGTTGTGCCTTTATTAATAAGGAGTTTGTTACACATTTGCTTAAATCTTTTGTATCTGATCTGGACTATATAATATATAGTGTTTTCTTCTCGCTTCATAAATCTTTGAATAGCTTCATGTACTAATTTAAGTCAAGCAGTAAACACAAATATTTGTTGCAGATTCTCTGTTTTTAATTTAATTAAATATTACATTTTTTAAGTTAAAAACTTAAAAATGTAAAAACCTGGAGAGAAGAACAACAGAAGAAGAGAAGAGATTCTAGTCAAACACATCAACAAGTTGCCTCTAGCCAAATCTCACCCGTGTTTCTGTTGTTTAGACCACTGCCCAGAGGTCATACCTACTTGTTTAGACCACTGCCCAGAGGTCACCTACAACTCCAAGAAACGGAGATGTCAAGTGTGTAAATATTTCTCCTCCCCTGTCTGGCCATTCAAAATCCAATTTGAAAATCCCATCAGATAGGCATTTCCTCCTTCTGCACCAGCAACCAGAGCAGGCGACTGCTACATTCTTATCTTATCAGCAGCAACAATCTCGCATCTCGTCGTGCCCAAACAGGGAGAAACTGAATTATATTGAAAGTGGTAATTTAGCTCCCACCTCCACCACAAATAATGCACATGCTGAAACTGATACAAAGCTTCTTTAGTCATTGGCTCCGATTGGATATTGGCTTTTTGTCAAGCAAAAGAGTATAAAGGGAAAATCCTCTTCCCCCTGCTTTCCTTATTTTTCTTCTCTCCTGGCACAGTGACATGCATGATAAGAGCAGCGAAGCAAACTGTGAGCTCTGTCTAGGTCTGTACAGGAAGTGCAAGGGATTCAGTGGTGCTGTCAATCAACGACAGCTCTGCTGCCGTCAGGACCTAGAACAATGGCCACAGCCTGGCATTGGGAAAACTTAGTCAGCCTGCAATCTCACTAGCACAGAGGAGATAAAGTTAAGAGGAAAATGAGAGAAAGTAATCCAAAAATTACATTTACACAAAGGCACATTTACATCCACCTCTGATGTTTAAAAGCTAATGAATATCTTATCAAGTCATTATGTCATGAGAGTGGGTTAGAAAGCTTGACCATGAGTCAAGCTAACATTAGCTCCATGGGTTGGGTGAAAACACTGACTTTGTAATGTTACCAGCAGACTTGTTTTAAAATAAGAATCCTGTAAAAAGGGTCTTAAATATGCACTTAATGCATGATGTGTCCCATGCAAAAAAAGTCAGCATCCTCACCAGTTAATGATAGCAGGCAACGCTAAATAAAGAAACAGAATTGTTCTTGTATTGTGATGTAGAGCTAGTGATTTCTAGTATTATAAGCATGAAAAAAAGGAGATTAGACTTATTTTGTTCTAACATAACCCTTTTTGGCTGCTTAGCTTACATATGAATTTGTATTGTTTCCTAATGTTAATGTTAGTGCAGATAAACATACTGTTTAATCCATTCCTTACACATCCTCCAAACTCTTTAGATACCCAGTAAGGCTCTTATTAGAGATACATTCACACGGTTTCGGCAACTGGAGGAATCCAAAGTTTCAAATGTAAACAGGCCTAGTTAGGGTTGCTTAGCTATGGTCAATCAATGGACAATCACTGTTCATAGGAAGGGTTGATTCCCCCATTGAGACATCACAAAGATATCACATTCAAGACATTTTTTAACAATGTCAATGTGTCTAATACACAGTTTGGTTAGAGAGCAGTAACATTCCTGCCTTGGCTTTCTTTACACAGCAGGAAATTCAAACCCAATCACCCAATTGCAATGTAAAGGCTTGATACGCTATGAAAACAAAGAAAGCATAGAGACTTGTTATTGTAATGCCATGGCATATATTATTGCAGAAAAAAGTTTTTTCACTGCCAACATAAATACATTCCACCCTCACATTGCACATAGTGGGAATACAATATTAACAATAATGTAGTAACCAGTGTAAACAATAGCCCTCAGACCAGCTGTAATGATGATAGATCTAATTGCTTCTGTACAGAAATGCTTTCAGGCTTCTGAAACTTTATGGACAATTAGGAAACGTGGGTTACTGATGGCTAAAATCCCCCCAAATCAAGTCTTCTTACATTGATGGAAAGTATGGAACACACATCTCGGACACACACACACACACACACACACACACACACACACACACACACACACACACACACACACACACACAAGCCATCTGTCCAGGACAGGACACAGCGAGCACAACCTTCAGCTGACACTTACTAGAGGGAAGTCGGGCCTTGAGGCTGTTGTATGACATCAGCACAGCATTTATCACCGGCCACCGAACATGGAGACATTCATAACATCCTGACAGGAAAATCATGTGGAAAATAATCACTTGGGCTTTGATAACAACTTGGCTCCTTCTTTTGCTCCTCTTTTGGACAGTGTCCTGTTCTCATTTGCTATTCTTTATCTGTGACCTTATTCATTCATCATGCATTGATGCATTGTTTGTTATTTAGAAATTAGGAAATTGCCATTAAAGGCAAGGCAAGGCAAGGCAGCTTTATTTGTATAGCACATTTCAGCAACAGGGAAATTCAAAGTGCTGTCTGTGACATAGTCTTTGCTGATGCTTTAAAGTTACAGAAGAAAACTATTTGGTCAATACAAAAAGGCAATGTGCGCTCTAGTTGATCATGTATCATCTTCTGTTGGGAAGACAGTTATCAGTGTGATATCCATATTATGGCAAACTCATAAAAGAAGAAAGCGGAGATGACCAAATCTTTCCAGAGCACACTCATTTGGGACCAAAGGTTAGTCAGCCCTTTCCCGTTTAAGCAAAGCATAGAGTTTCTAGCAGCTCTTTGTAAATGACCTGCTCTCACTTTTGGTCTTCCTTTTGTGCTCGCGGTGAGAGTGGAGCTTTTGTCATATGTCAGACGAGCATGGACAGCAGCCAAGCCTGGCCCTGGGTCTTCCTATTTTGACACCTTGAAGCACCTGCCCTCACTGGAGCATGGCAGGGAACATCGCAAAGAGAACAATAGAGAAAGGGCCTCTTTCCAGCCACTCATCACTGGCTGATCCAGCACTGACTGCCTGTCACTCAAATCCATTAAAGGTCAGTGTAGCTTACTACCTTCCAACCCTCAGGAGGACACACCCTAATGGGCCCTGCCAGTTTTACACTCACTTTTTCCTCTCCACCATCTCTCCTTTTCCCCTCAGAGGTCATACGAGGGGGATATCCCAGAAGGAAATGCCTGAGCTCTGAAGGAGGTGCCTGTGCTCTCTATCTTTTTTCCCCCCATTACTTAAAGCATAGTCCTGGGTGTTATCGCTCTCATGTGATAGAGTGCTGGGTGCTGATAACAGGATAACAGAAAAAATTACATTCCTCCGGAATAACATTGCTCCTATTTAGATTTTTTCTTCTTGGCTAAAACAGGATTACTTGAATGTGCAGTCAATCTCACAATACCAATATTATTAGCAATCTATATTAGATCAGATTACATTCAACTTTATTGTCATTGCACAGAGTACAGGCACAGAGACAACAAAATGCAGTTCAGCATCTGACCATAACTGCAAAAAGAAGTTAAGTGCAGATAGAATAGAATATAGAATAAATATGATGTGGAATAAACAGGGGAATTAATACACTAGATATATACAACATGAGCTGTATTAACAGAGTCAGCAGTGCAAGTATAGAATATATAGTGCAGAGTGTTATTACAAGTAATACAGTAGACTATTATATACAGAATGATATGAATATGGTGTGTATGTGTTGTAGATGCGTTGATAATAGCACTTAATCAAATTGCATACTTCTCAATCCATTTGTTGTTCACCTTTCTGAAGGATATCGTTTTGAAACAAGACAAATATTTCCTCTTCGCACTCCTTTGTTTTGAATTAGTTTACATGACCTAGGTGTCACCATGGTGCATCTGTAGACATAAATGCCTCACTTCAAACAGCAAAGCTGTACTTCAAGTAAGATAATAATTCTTGATATGACACATTTAAAGTTATGATGGGTTAATACACGGTGGCATATACCACTTGGCAATAACACTTTTGCACAAGCAATAATTCACTTTTTTCTGGAGTTACCAATTAGCGTCCAAAGGTTGAGATTTATGGAACATTGTGTGGACCATTTTTACTTTAAATCTAACTGCCATTCAACAAAGGTGCTTGAAATAAGTCCACATAATTAAATGTTGCCAAAAATGTCACAGAGAATTGCAAAAATTGTGCAGGTCTGGTGGCTTTGTATCATAAATGGAAATGGAAATGGAAGAATTTCTTACCTCGGTTACCTGGAATCATCTCTCACATCCATTAGACCACACTGAAGAGAAAACCTGAACAGCAAGAAGACATGCTGCGCATAAGCAGAGGCATGCGCACAAGCAAGCATGCACACTCAAGCATAAGTGTGTTCAGCCATATCAGCCCTGGCTTTCCAACCCCTAGCTTGGGTGCAAGAAATGATTTAGGTCTCTTCCTCTTGATAAATGCATACCTTCACTGTAGTAAAATGAGGGGGTGCAGGGAAGAAAATATGAGGCACCTGAAGCTGTGAAACTAGGAGAGAGGTCGTTTTGGCGATACTTCATGCAGCACCTCATTCGTCTCTGGCATAGCGAAGACAGATAAATCTCTTTTTTTATGGCAACTCCATCATCAAGCGCAGGAGATAGAGCGCTGGCTGCCATGGTAATGACGACTCACCCCTATCACTGCACCACACAGGCCTGAAGTACAGAGAGTGATGTTTGACTGCCTGGCCACCACATCAATCAAGACCACATATGAAAGGACTATTTGTGATTGACGAAACATGTAAAACACATTAAAAAACTATTTTCTATATATTGGTAAGACAGTCAAAAAAATAAACATACAATGCACACCAAGAGCACAAGTTCACCAAAGTATTGAAGTAATCCAGGCCTCACTGGCTTTCAAATACGCTAGACCATTGTGGACTTACAAAAGTTTGAAAAATAGCTACGTAATAAATGTCCTTATCGTCGTATATTGGATTACACATCCCATGACGGTGGAATAAATGGCTAACCTCAGCAGTTATCTTAGTCTCCATTTTTAACAGCTGAAGGACACGAAAGGAAAAGTAACTCCTCCAATGATCTACTAATAGCCCTGGGCAAGCTTCAACCACAAGGCTGTCCATCATCAAGCTACAGTTCCTGCCTCTGGGTTAATAGTGAATGTGAAGATAGTGTCAGTCAGTTTACCTGCCGCAGTGACAGCTCTACTGGGCTATGTTTGCTCCTAACTCAGATTTGTGGATTTGCAATATGTCTTTGGCTGGTCTATGTTTTTAAGAAGTGTAATGTTAAAAAATAAAGTACAACGTAAACAAGTCAAAGTAAAATTGTATTTTTCTGAAAGAACAATGCAAAATAGAAATGTGGGTAAAACATAGTTCTGTTATTTTATCGCTCAATCTCTGCAATGTATAAATTCTAGTCAGCACAGATGTTTGCATTCATCAGTTTTTCTTCTTCTTCAAGATCATATTGGTTTTGAACTTGCTAGTGTAGCCAAAAAGTTATAGAACGGTACCTAAATTAAATACATGCAGGGTGAAAGTAATATGAAGAGGTTTGACTGAATACAATTGCTCAAGATTCCAAAATAATGTCAAGATAAGCCATTCAAAGTAAAGTAAAGGTAAAATCATAAATGTGCTAGTAAACGTGCTCATAACTATGTATCATATCAACAACAAGATCAGTCAGCTCATCTGAGGATACTGAAGCCTATTTGGTGATGATACACCAGCGGCATATTTTATAGGTTGCCTGAGAATTGATGAACATGTTAGCTCTTCTTGTTTTTGGACGTAAACACAATTCCAAAACATCAAAGAACTTTTTTATGACAAAAAAATCTAAACCCGGACAAATAAAAACCCATACTGAATACATTGTAAATATTTGAAAGCAACTGAGTAGATCAGAGCTCTTCTGAAACTTTTGACTTGAGTCGTAAACCATGTGAGCCAAAGAGATAATAGCAGGTCGCCTGCCTCGTCCATGGCAGCTGTCAGCCTTGGCTCGTGGTTCCCTTGTCTGGGTCAGAGGTCATCCAGCTGTGGCCCATCCCCTCATCTCCATCTCCCCCTGACACAGCAGATGTGGTTGGACCACCATGGTGAGGGCCTGACCACATCTGGCTCTGATTACAGCCAGACAATCCAGCTTTATCAGCTCCATCCACTTTGCTGAGCTCTGCTACACTTATTCTCCCAGAGGTGATGTGTGACACATTCTCAACTCACCAATTCTGGCTTTACAGGGTGATTTATACAGTATTTAAGTCACCTAAAAAGGGCTTATATGCTGTTGAAGTTCTATTTTAGTTTGGATATAACACTTGGACATAATATAAAAAAGTAAAGACTATAACTAATTACACATTTCTTATCTACCTACATAGTAAACCTTTATGTTCTCATGCCCTATATTTTCCCTTACTTTTCTCTTAAGGACATGTGATAAATCCCTGCTTGTCAAAGTAAACTAATGACTAATTACTTCATGATAAACTGCTGAACCTTCATCAGTTTGTCACTGTTAGTGAGCTTGTGTTTAAGTATTTGCCTGTACTTGAACATGTCCATTCAATTGACGAATTGTGTGATAGCGTCAGCTTTCACACAAAGCATTTTGTTGCTCATTATACTTAGTACATACCACCTTTATGTGATCTGGATGAGAAATATGTCACACTTGCAGATTGAAATCCCAACATCCATAAACAGGGGAGTTTGAGAAAGGATTATGTTGCATACAAGGATCACTGGCTGCAGTTTATTTTCCCAGGATGCCTTTCCCAATATCTCCACCCCTTTGCCAATGAAATCTCCACAGCCCTTAGTTCCTGTGGTTAAATTGGGATATCTCAAATCACTTCAAACAAACAGTTGACAGATGAGATGGAATTCCACATCTATGAAAATATGAACCTGAAATCTAGTCTTCCATGAAAAATCTGTGAATACTAAGTGAGGGGCAGAAGTGTAATGCTTGTTTAAAGCATTCAAATCCAGGTCCATGGCAGTGACAGTAGTGCACTTCGCATCTCCTACATCCATGAAGCCTGCCTCAATGTTTAACACCATATCTACATTTCATGCCATGTCACATTCATTCCATGTCTCCTGTGGCTCGCTGTCCTCGTCACATCTTAAGGCTAATGGGAGACATTGTCGGGGTGGTTATCACAATGCTTTAAACCCTCTTCTAGCCTTCCAACCATCATCACCCACTTTAACCCCACTCAACCCCAATGGCAGCCCAGTGCCTGGGCCACTCTCTGCAGGCTTCCGCATGTCAGGGGTCCCTGCGCAGTCCACTCGCAGGGACACAGGCATGTGCACTAAAGCTGTCACCGCCTCCTACTGCTGCCAGTGCTGGAGGTTATCTTCCTCACAGAAGTCCCAACTGGCCCACTGTGGCTGTTTGATCTTTAATACTACATAATGACTTTTGTTTCCCCCCACTTGTAACCGTCTTTGAATTGAGATTGGCAAAACGTCTGGCAAGGTATCTGCATTCGTGACAAGAAAACATTCACTATTCCAAAGGTCAAACTTTGATGCACATGGCAACAATGCGGAACAGCCCACAACAATACATGACAAGAGCTTGGCTACAGTGTTACTGTAATTCTTGCCAAGCCAGACTGCTGATGAGACTCTGGGTTTATGGATCCTATCAGCAAGCGGAGGAAATGGGTGAGGTTTTTTTTTGCTCTTGAACTGTGAGAACAAATAAACAGAATGGTAATTAGATAAGTTCTGTTGTAAATGGCCTCCCACTTAGGGTGAAAACTGCTAATCAGTGAGGAGGGTACATCACCATTTTATTATGAGGCGATAATAGCCCAAAAGGTCTTTCAAATGTATTGGAGTAACATTAGTCATAGTAACAGCAATAGCACAAAGGTAATGTAATGGTGGTTAAGCTTGAATCACAGGTTAACAAAAGATCACTTTCTTTAAAGAAATAGTTTGACATTTTGGGAAACAATTTAACCTACAGATATGAGAATGGTATCAGTGTTCTCATCTCAATTCGTCACCAGAAAGAGAATAAGCGGATTTCACAAACTGTCAAGTTATTCCTTTGAAGATTAGATAAGACCATGAAAGGTTTTGCTCCAGCTTTCACGCATATTATTAAGCCAAGCGTTATGTGCCTTTGGTCTATTATCTAACGCTAACATCACTCCATGTGCATTTGCATATGACAAACACCTTAGCCAGGAGAAACTTATGCAGATGGCAGTTCAGGTCTGCGAATCATTCACTCACATGGGACAGCTACAGTGTGAAAGCCAACTTGCACCAAATTGGTAATCAGGTTTTACTGACACTGAACTCTTTCTCTCTTTTAAAGTGGAAAATCATTCAAATCAGACGTGCTGCCAACTGGCCGAGGAGTTTGCTACTTTTTAAAGGTGTCATCAAAGTGACCCAGTTGGTTAAACTTCCAACATGTGTGAGAGTGTTTTTCTTTTGGGGGAGGAGTGAAGGTCTACAGGACTGCAGGGAGCTAATTAGAAGCTATTCTCTAACTCAGAGCCAAATGGAGCAATTATCTGGCCGAGTGAGTAGATAATTCCCTCCCATTCATCTCCCACTGTCAGGGTCTCACTACCCATCAACCTGTGCTGAGGATTGGATGCTGGGGCCTGTTGACACCTAACCTCTTTGTCCTAGTCCCTACGTCCCTTACTTGTAGGTCTCTTAGCAATAGCCAACATGGTGGATCACCTAGTAAATAATTTCTCCCATGGTTGTCACATACCATTGCCTACCCCCAACAGGATTTATGACTACCACATCTTAGGTTCAACCTAATGAGTCTGTTGAACACTGGTGGGAGAGCTGGCGTAAAGGGATGATTAATGCAACAGCCTGATAGGTCCCATGCTTGAAACAGAAAAAAAAGAAAGAGAAAAAAATGCAACGTATGGACTTGCTGATTGAATTAAACACGGGGTTGGCAAAGGGACACAAAGAAAATCTGATTACCTAGAAAAAACAAAAGTTTAGCAGTAGTGCTATGTTCTACAATCCAAGCACACTCTTACTCTATGCATGACTTACCACAGGTGACCAGTTTATTTTCATTCAAGTTCAGTATTTTGGAATGCTATGTGAGAATTGTAGGCTAATAGTTTTTACGCACTGGGAGTTAAAGACCTCTGTCCAAAGTTTAACGTTTCATTGCACATCGAAGGTTAGCAAGAAAGTTCATGCTGCTGACAGGAGTTGCCATTTATTATGGTGAGTACCTCACTTATGAGCAACAGAAAGAAGGCATCCTTTCAACACGTATTCTGTACTGAAAAGAAGTGTTGGGAAAACAGGACTAAAAGACTTAACTCATGCAGAACTTAAGTATGTGAACGTACAGTTGTTAGTGAGGGTCCTAAAAGTAAAAAATGAATAAGACTAGGAAAAATAAGTAAACATGAATTGTTTAAAATGTACTTGGCTTTTACTTGTTCTCTTAAGAGTCCTTCCTCTTAACCCAGGTAATAATAGTTTACAGCATAATAGTTTATGCCAGAGTATTTCATTTTCAATATGGGGACACTAGTTAGTTGATTAGATTTTTATTTAGCATGGGCGATTCGAGGATCAGGGCTTTAGGGGTTACACCCTTTTAATGTAATTATTTTTAACGTAACGATATTCTACTGTGCTAACTGTGAATTTTAACTTAATTTTGGACCATCGTGGTAAGGGAAACACTATTGCACACATTATGCAACTTGAAAGACACCAACAATTAAGAGAAAACTTACTTTAATGCTGAGCCACAGGGCCATTACTACATTTTTTTTTATTTTCTATTTTCTAAAAATGGCTCAGAATTTATTTGAATGATATTCTGGGTTTAGTTTCACCATGGTGTGATTTTCCTAGAGCAGAACTCCTTAGCTCACAATAGATTATTTTAAACAGTATTAACAAGTTCAAATAATCAAAATAATGCTGTTGACACATTGAAAATGGTTACTATGAGCTGACATGTGTCAGACATGGCTGTAAATGACTCTCACCAAAGCCAAATACAGCTCATTCAGATATCTTGATGTGAGACTTTAATGGACCTTTTTGAAAATGCTCATGCCCATTTAGGTTTTAAACAGCTTTGCCTACTTTGAAGGCATGTTACGACCACTTCCCAACATGCTAGCTTAATACGGTTGATGCCTGTCTGTGCAGTTTCAGGAGCTCCAAACACAAACTTTTTTTTTCAATTATTTTTAAGGGGTGCCAGGATCAAAAAAGGGCTTAGAATGTGTGTTAGAATGGGGATTCTAGAGGTGGTGCGATTGCAAAGAAAGTCAATGGAAAGACCCAAGGACACAAACAGGTAAAGTACCTAAATTAAAATGTTGTACTTATCCTAATGCTATATAGACAAGAGGAAGTAGAGTAATTTGAGGTAAATTACAGAATGAAGTTCCTGGCAAATTTGAGTTCTATAAAAATCTGTGTCGCAAAATAAAGGCATACTCTGCACATACAGAGTTGGCAGGTACGTTGCTAACTAGCTAGAGCCAGCTAAATCTGTACTGTTAACATACAGTAGCTGTTTGTAGTCAACAAAAATGTGCTGCACCAATTGTAAAGTGGCCAAACTTATGCATATAAAGCATGAATAATAATTAAATAACAACTTGTGTATGCAAGGTTTGTGCAAGATAGATTTTTATGCCAGCTTGACTTTTATATCATCATAGAACCGATGGCATCTTTAGTTTTCGTATTTTTTCTCACACATCTGCAAAAGCAAGACAAATTTTGGTCAAGCCTCCGTGTATCCAGTGGAATCAGGTTAATAGAGGCCATATCTCTAGCCTCCGCCACCAGAGAGGGGTCACTGAGGCGAAGGGAGATTTAGGAATGTCTGGGCGCCACTAATGAAATATTCAATCACTGAAGATGGAGAGAGCTAAGAAGACAGCACCAGGCCTCCTCTGTCCTCCCACCTCCAGAAATACATGCCCCATCACACCCGAGTAAGCTGTGCTCTCAGATCTGTTGCATGAGAGAACTTCTCACTTCACAGCCAAATGTTTGTGTGACAGAGCTACTTTTGAAGGCCTCACTTTCTCCGTCTTCCTCTACCCTTTTCTCTCCCTCCCTTCCTTCTCTTGCAGCTGAGGTAAGAAGGGGTGAGAGGAAAGGGGCTGACGCATCCACATGACCTTGGAATTAGTAGAGCTCCAGGGACACAGCTTGCTGGGTGGGACTGCATTGGCAGCTGCTGGATTTTTTCCCTCCTGGGTGTATAAGATTAATGTGTGCATTGGGGTTTGGGGGTGCTGAGGTAGTGGGGGGCTTTTGGGGCATGTGCAGTTAGAGTAAAAATGATTCAGGACAGGTCTGCACACTGTGAGGGACTCATGCAGGACATTCTACAATGGGACAATAACTTGCTATGAGGCAAATGTCAGGAAATATTACTAAGTGCAAGCTCCAAAGTCTGTAGTGAATTGCAACAGCAAATATCCCATTCATCTATCTAATAAAGCGAGACGTAGCTGTATGCATGCGTGTGGCCGTGTTTAGGGGCGTGTTTGGGGCAAAGGTATCCTGCTTTTTAAGATGTCTAAAGGGATGATAATTGACATTTTTAAGAAGTATATCTCAAGCTTCAAGGTTTAAGGTTCAATTTATTCACAAAAGTTAAAGGACAAGTACAATCATAAGACATATTTCGGATATGTGAAATGGGACACCCTACTAAGCTATTGAAAGCCCGGTCTCGCGCCAGGTCGTTATATAGTCACGTTATTGTAATCTATTAAGTCGTAGACAGGTTACGTAAATGCCGTTTTTTTCGTGTATATGCAACGACTTTTGAACGTGTACAGGTCACGCTTTTCGAACCTGCTGCTCTGGGGGACGCGACAACAGGGAAATGAGGCGCCACACAGCGGCCAAAACAACGGAACGGGCGCCACTCGCAATCGGGGAAATGAGGCGCCACACGCCGGCCAAAACAACGGGACGGGCCGCCACTCGCGACCCACGCAGGGGCACACAACAACGGGGAAATGAAAAACCACAACGGGGAAATGAAACGCCACAATAACAAGACAGTGGGGGTTAGGAAAAAAAAAGAACGGGGAAAGGAACCGTCACACACGGGACACGCCGACAAAGGAACTGCAACACGCGGGACAAAGGAACTGCCACACGCGGGGCGCGATCCCCGGTCTACAATAACATTTACAACCTACACAAAAATAGAAAGAGAAAATAGAAACCATAACTACCCTAACCCTACTTAAGTGGTCCAAACGCATTTAGTCCATCAATATACACATTTATTCCATCAATATTAAGTATTGGTCAAATATGAGATACAATAAGCAAACAATAAAACAGGTAAGTATAGCAGTAGAAAAAAGTACCACACTGAAGCTTGTGCATTTCAGTTTCAGTTTTTTTTTTTTACCATTAATAAGATGCTTTTTCCTTGTCTGTATGCGATGGAGAGTAGATTTGAATGAGGTCACAAAGACATTAAGCATATTTACAATGTTATACATTATACAGGCATTGTAAAAGATATGACATTCAGCAAGATTCAGAAGACTGTAGATGTGGAAAAAAGGGTCAGTGGGAGCATTTACCTGATCTCTTGGTCTAGATGCGGTTTTGTTCTATATGTCAGCAGTGGATGTGCAGTGCATTTTGGATTGTATGACCCTTGCATCACACTGCTACACAGGACCTGTGTACTGCTTCCTGTAAGACCACACACACCAAACACTCTGGAGACAGAGAAATTTCCCCTTTTCTCTTCTTGTGTATTATTTTCCTTGAGGTAGAACAGTGATCCATCCGCATTAGCCCATTTACTACAAATCACAAGTAATCTGCAAATTATCCTGTAATGTTCCTCATTGTTGTATGTAGGCTATTTGTCTAACTTTTTTGGCAAGTTTTCCATCCAGTTATTTATGAAACCCAATTTAGTTGACACTTTTTTTTTTTTTTACAGGGTTACAGTAATATGATGGATCAACTGCATGTAGCAATTAAAAAGAAATGTCCACAGGAACATACGTTATACATGATTTGCAAGGATTTAAAACTTGCAAAAATCATGACATAGTCCTTTAAAAAGACAGAGAATCAAGCAGTTTTACTAATGAATTTAGCACCTACTGTACCAAGAAGTTAGGAGTACCATGTGTTACTTGATGCCCCAGTAACACATTTCAGCCTTTTTCCCAGAGTTCACCACTACAGGAGGCACCTTTACCTTCGGCTCCACCACAGTAGCACTTTAAAATGGAGCTTCCAGACCTCAGCGTAGCTCAGCTGCTCAGGCGATCAGTGCTGTGAGTGTGACTGTGTGTACACGTGTGTTTGTTTGTACACTGTGAGTATTTGTAGTGTGCGGTGTGTGAACATGATGCATAACATATTAGTGTGACATAAATCCCATGGCCTCAGGTCCTGAGTGTCACCAACATGGGAAAATAAATCCTGGAAATAAAGGTGCAGGCTGACTGACGTGTCATCCGCTGTTTGACTTCTGTATGTGTACTCAGGCCACATATATCTATTTATCCAACAGTATTTTGATTAGGTGAACAAATGTAGAAAGATAAATGCTGAAACAGTTGAGTCCGTCGCATAAGATGTATATTTATCCTGGCGCTGGGTACTTTTGTAACATTAATCCTGTGGAGTTTTCATGTGTAAACAGCATTTGAGATTATGTAAAAACATTTTAGGATTATGTAAAGGAACAATTAGTCAGCAAAGCTGCTGGCTCTGCTGCATGCACGGACACAGCTCAGAGTGGCTGTACTCAACAAGCCCTTTCATCTGGTATTAATTGAGACATTTCATTTAATTTTCTTTTCTCGCATGTAAGTTTGTCTGTCCTTCTGGCAGGTGTTGACAAAGGAAAGCTACTACACATTCTGACAAAGCCATCATGTCTGCCTTGCTCCTTTCAGTGATTCACTCCTTTTATTCCACAATTTTTCTCTTTATTTGAATTCCCACTGACCTCACAACGTAGTGTGGAATCAAGGTATTAATCGGGATTTAGGACCAGCCTGTTCCCGGCCTCTCATGTTGGGAGTGCCTACAAAGGTGCCCGAGCAGACCAAATCCTGGCTTCATTTCTCCATATGAACTCATTTCCTTGTGGTGGTTCTCGAGTTCATGGTAATGTAACCTGAGGAGAGCATGGACTGAGGGCCTCCAGGGGATGAAAGCATCCAAAAAGCCTGAGAATTAACCCCTTGGGTCAACTGCATTATCCACCTCTATTTATAGTTAAACTTTAATTTTTACCGGGTGAAAAAAGGCAAAAAAACAGGATTACAGGGGTCACAGCAAGAGATTTGCAGTTAATTAAATCAATCGCAGAGATTGACAAAATCTGTGTCTTTTTCCCTTCAATATTCTATCCACTTAGTGATGCCTTAATTAGATTACACGACTACATTTCACAATCAAGTTTTGTAAGAGTGCCCAGGGTCTTTTTCCTTTGTGTTTCTAAAAGCTGATTTATACTATAAATCTCCCATTTTAAATCAGAGAAAAAAGTGTTTTGTCAATAACTCTGAGTTTTATGCTGGGTATTTTATGTTAATATTGGTTTATGATTAATTGATCAGTTGCCCCCTCACACTTTCTCTCATATTTGCTGATTGGTCGTGAGGTAAAACAGCTTCTTCAGAACAGATTCCCACTGAACAGAAAAGCTTAGTGGGGCTTTTTTATCAACGTTTCCATCTGGCCGTTCAAGTCGTTTAGACACACCAAAAGCTCCTTAGTATTGTGTAGAAAAAAATTATACATGGTTTGTCTATCCATCAAAAAATGTATACTGATGGCAGCTTTGCTGTGGAGGAACATTGACAACAGTGTAAGCTATAAACAGCCATATCGTAGGAAATTCACTGAAATATCTTGACAGCTATTCCGGAATAATAAACATATCTCAAAATGTTCCGTTTTTAACTGTTCCTGTAAATCTTTTTGAACTCCCAGTCAGTTCTCTTTGGCAGGAAGTAGATCAGTCTGGCCAGCTATATTTACTCAAATCTCAGAATAGTCAGTTACAGTGATCGTATTATCAGTTTTGTTAAATGTATGTGATACAAGGACAAGTACAAGTGTGTGGATGATTGAACTAAATACAAACGGAAGTAAAGATGGAAACTGGTATGCTTGTGTTTGTTTATGTAAGAGAGAGAGACCTGATCAATGCTTGCTAAGGTTTCTTTGTGCGATCAATCTAAATATCTCATTTAATCATACTTTAATCATTACAAACTGTCATTCTGTAGACTGAAACCTCATACAACATATTAAGCATTGCATTGCATAGTATTGCATACTTCAATGCACATGCACTTATATTTTCACAATAGATATTTAAGAAATATCACAAATCTATGCAATCATCCAATAACCAGATCTTTGATTGTTGATTGGCAATTAATAATCCTCCACAAACTGAAGTCAAATGACAGCAATTCTAAAATTATTTGGGGCAACTGATTTGGGAATAAAATCAGGCTTACTATATACAATACGGTCTCTGGCTAGCTTAAGGTGTATAGCTTGAGTTTGGCAATCGTACAAAGATGAGTTATTGACTTGTCATAGCAAGAAAAGCACAAGTCTAATCAATAACATTTATTATGGTTGTGTTTCATTAAGGTGTACCAGTAAGCCTTGCCAAGGAGCCAGTATGGCACAACCACATAAAACACAGCCATTATTAATGTTATTAGTTACACCTGCAGGTCAAACTGTGAAAAGCTGCACTGGTTGCAGGGAAGAAAGGGCTGGGTCCTATTTGGGATAGCTCACAATATAATGGATGGTTATTGAGTTGAAAATAAAGACCAGGTGACACCTTAAATGAGAAGATAGATGATCATCTGTTCGAGCATGATAATGACCAAGTGGTAATTGCTTCAACAGTACGGTCTTCTGCTTGTACTGCTCCCATACACCCCACCCATCTCTCTTACTGCAGTTTGCAGCTGCCCCCTCAACCCCATAGTAATGTAAACCCCTGCCCTGAGCACAAAGGGAGCCTGTGTGAGGTGTTCACCTAACCCTACCCCCAGCACCAACCTCTCCGCTCCCACCCCAGCCAAGCTCTCTTCCCCAGTGTGGCTGATGTGCTCCATTTGCTGGTTGATGGACTGAGTGGGACAAGGCAAAAGTTCACACACCTTTCCTGTTCACATGGCAGGGAGGCTGGCTTGACCCTGCTGGGCTTGCTCAGGGGCCACCTCCCATGTGCCACTGCTGGCTGCTGGCTGCCCTCCTCTTTGTACTACAATTTGTCCCCTTATTTAGGGCCAGCCCCGCCTCTGTTGTGCTAATGCCATAACTGCTCTCAACTGCGTTGGAGCTGCCATTTCCTTACAAGGGATGGAGAGAGGAGGGGATGTAGGGGGAGGTAAAGTGAGGAGTTTCTTTGTAAGGTAAATAGTTACTACTATACAAGCACACAATGAACATACTATGATTTAGCTAATAAAACCAATTTTGCCAAGGCAAAAATACTTGTGTGCTTGTTCTTTTTCTTTAATACCTGCACCACAACATCCTGTTATAAAGTTGTGGATTGCACTTTGCAAAGGCCACAACTTTCAGGAGTAATTCTGTCCACATGCACAATGACACATCTGATAGAAAAACGTGTGTTTGTGTCTTTAATCAGTATGTACTCAGCATGTCTTGGCAAGAGGCTGCAACAAGCAAAACAAATGGCAGAGCCACCATGCTTCCTCTTTTCCCACAATTCAGCTGTCTCAGTGAAAACGATCTGCCAGTGACTGAGCACAATTTGGCATTCCCGCCCCCTTTCACCACCACCTTCCCTTGGCACACAGACACCCACCCTCTGACCCCCACACATGCGCGCCGCCCTCACTTACGCCCCTCGTGAACACGCTTCACTTCAGCCCAGAGGAATTCATTTTCTAATTTTCCTTGACTGAGAAAACAATACACATGCCTTAACAATGTTGACATCTGTAATGCCTTAAAACATAGTAGTAATGGAGCTTTGATTGGTAGTAAGTGGATACAAGATTACAAACACATAGGGAGCATTTTCACTGTACTGTAGTCTTTATGACCTCCTATGATCAAATATATTAGACCTATTTTAACTTGTTGATGTTAAAATAGGATGGAACCATTGTAATGATGAGTGGAGCAACAATGTGTTTGTGAAGGTATAATATAATCCCAAATGTACCTCTCACATGAAAAAAATGTCATGGTACCTGAAGAACCAAACATTCTAACAAACAATAATGTGTTGTTGTTAGGATTGGATTTCTAATTTCACAGTCTTGTGCATTCTCTGTTTGTGGTTATACACTAACTATGCAGTAACACATTTAGACTTTATATGTGATTTATTTCTTTTGCAATGAAGGTCAGACGGGCCTGGCACACATGACTGAGGACTCAATCTCAGGACACACACAAACTAGGCTAACAAATCTGAGCTGGATGACTGAATGGATGATCCTTGTATGATGGGATGAGATTATTTTACAAAGTATTGTACACATTAAACTGTAGTCAATAAACATCAACTGCTGGCAGCCCACTTAATTTGAAGCATTTTATCATCCTTTAGCAGATTTGGTTCACAGATGTCAAAGTGATAAAAGTCAGAAGATAGCAAACTTAAACAGGGGACGCGGATTGATTCATTTTTTTTCTACTACTGCTATGCCATTAATGCAATTTCCTTAACAAATGATCATTCAGATTTTAGTATTTTAATCTTCAATTTGTGTTTGACACATTTCTAATATTTGCGTTTGTTTCCAAAACTGACCAACCTTATATTACAGTATAAAACCTTATAATGAGAATTTGTTTTTAATGATTAACAGCAAAATTGAAATGGAATATGGAGACCATTTGTCATTTTATATCATATTGTTTGTCATGTGTTGTGTTTGCAGCCAAAAGTGACTGACATGATTTTCTAATTCTCTTTTATAAATAAAACACAATTCTTATATTAAATTATAAACATCCATTTGGTAGACATAATTTATTGACTCTCTAAAATGGTTACAATATTTTTTATCTAGTTGTGGATTAAAAAACTGTTACATGTTACAGCTGCAAGTATGTTTGTGTGTGTGTGTGTGTGTGTGTGTTGATTCTTCACAGTTTGTTGACTGGATCATTTTCACTTTCCTAATCCTTTTTAGGAGCTTTCTTTGCCACAAGTTTCATATTCTCATTCTCTGCAGGGCCGTGATCCAAAAAGAAATCAAGCGCCTCATTCACAGTTTGTCGCTCGCTCATTGTGGTGCTACCACAGAATGACATGTGAGCAAAATTTGTAGGCCAAAGTTATGAGAACTCATCATAACTGATCAGTGTAGTAACATATCATGTTAGTTGGATGAAACCTGGTTAGCATTCACCCTTGTGTTCATTTTATTATGTTATCTTTCAAAAGAAAGGTCAATGGCATTTTAACTTTAGTATATTCAGACACCTGCACTTGGGTAACCTTTATGTGAACAACCAAACTGATTTCTATCACAGTCATAGTTAAAATTGCATAGAGGGCTAAGTCGCTGCATGTGCATGTGACGAAAGAGATTGCGTGAAATCATATGAGGAGTGTGCATGATGCAAGGTAGTTTGCAGACTAATGCCATTCGGTCCTTTTGTTATCCTTAATAAAATATAATGAAATCTGCACATGCCGGAATTTACAGTATTGCATAATGTAAAATAATGTTCCTTTTTTATAAAATGCAACAATTATCTTGTACTAAAGTACAGGAAGGCAGCGAAAGCATAGATGTCCTATTCAGACTGTCTACTATAATGGAAATCACCGATCTAAGGTTACATTCTTCAGGCTTCCCATGACAGGTCCTTGTCTGACAGCACTCATTAACTTGTTTGTCTCCCATGAACACCTCTGTCTGTTATAAAGGCTAATTGTTAGCCAAGTTAACGGCAGCAGCAACTTCCCTTCCTCAGCCGGCCGATTTATAGCGGTCCACATTTTAGCTTGAGACAATTCACACCACTGCACCTGTCACATTCCACATAATAAAGAGGTAGTGGTGGTAATACTTTGACACTTGCTATGCCACTCCATGCAATACATCAACTAAACATAGTTAAACATCAAATAAATATACTCGTTTTTGTTTCTTAAATAAACTGAATTATTTTAAATTTTCCTTTTTATTACTCAACCTCTTATTTTTTATAATGACAATAGGTTCGGAAGAAACCAAACCACATTAAGACTAAAGTTAGCAAGCATAGGTATATATATTATCAATTGCTGATCATACAGACTAATTAGTCCCCCGTTTAGTAAAAACAATAGCATTGTGGCTCATGTGACTGGTTTACATAAGGAAATGGTTCACCAATTATTCAGATATTATGGACACAAGGTCTTAATTTCTCAGTGCAGAAATGGACCAAACATTTGCTGTGATCTCACTAAAGCTGTGAATGTTCAATTCAGGCTTAATTCATTATTTTGGGAAAGACTTTTGACTTTCTTGCTGAGAGTGGTATTGATCTTCTCAACTAACTCTTGGCAAGACAGCAAAAATGTTGACGAATGTCAACGCACCTCAAGTTTAAAGGTGATGCCTGGAAAAATAGGCCAAAAGTCATGCAGTCATTTAATAGTGTAGTAAGGCAAGCCACCACAAAACACACACACAAAACACTTTCTGGAGTAATGATATGAGAATTCTGTGTGACCCTTGGAGAGATGACATGTCCCCCCATGTCCACGATTCCCTGACTTCATCATGTCCCACCATTTATGTGTTACCATGAAATCATCTGTTTCAGGCAAACAAGCTGCTGAGTGACTTATGCCCGGCTCAGCAGCCCAGAGGCGGCAAGAAAGGCAGTCCAATCCTGGAGACAGGCTAGTTCTAGTTCAGTGGCCCACACACCAAAAAAAGACCCCTTCAATCATTCCCATGGTTCTTATTCTGGGCAGCAAGCATGGTGTCTACAGTTTCCCAGGCCCCTCCTAAAAAATGACACATTCTCAGACCAGATGCTTCAGACAGCCAGTACAGAGCTGTGATTATTAGCAGGTCTCTCTTTTTCTGTCCGAGAGAGGGGGGGCGGGCTATTTTTAACCCACGATGAAAGTTTGAATATCCTTCCACCCCTTGAGCACACCAACAACCGCTGCCAGATATTGCAGGGTTTCAGCCCAGACAAGGGATGTCTGGAGGGCATGGCTCCCATTCAGCAGCAAGACAGCACTGTGTCATTACTGGCAATGCTAGATTTACTTTCTCTCAGTTGAATGCTAAAGAGGGATATCGATGAGTGATTGAGAACGCTGTAACATCGGTCTGGAGCTTTGTGAAGGCTTGTGACTGCCGTCTTGTTCTTTTGTTAGCTGGCGGTGATTGCCAGTGGCATTCCAAGAAGCTGTACTTCCCATACATTCCTTCATGTTTGGAGGGGGTTTCTGCAGTGTGGGCTGTCAAGAGCGAGATGTGGATGACAAGCTGGGATCGAGAGCAGAATGAGGGCTGTCAAAGCTCCGCTGCATTAGATCTGATGAAGACAGACAAACGCTTACACACAGGACAAAATAACGCCTGGTGCACAGAGCAGGCAGGATTCATTGTTTTTGGTGCTCAAACTCACTTTGAATGGGGAAATGACTTGGAAACCAAAACAATAATGTTGTGCGATTCCGCTCTGCCTCTCTGATCTGCTGTTCTACTTACAGTTGCTTGTCATCATGAAATCAGTTGATGTTGCACACATGTACTGTAGCATAAGGAATACTTGTTTGCAAACAACTATATTATGAGTGATCAAGCTCAATTGTTCACCATATTTCTGATTTTACAAAACTGATCACACACAGCTTTAAAATCCTTCGAGTCCTGTGTGCTTTCTGTACAGTAGGGGGAGTGATGGGGATTTAGTTTTGAGGTCAGACACAATTACAGTGCATCAATTGAGTCAAAATGGACTGTGTCTAGAGATCTTGGCTGCAGTACAAGGGGTGCACAATTCACACAGACTGTCTGTGCCACATTAGTTTCTCTGAACACTTAATGAAATAAGTATTTGCAAAAGAAAGGCCATTGATGGTCATTGTAATTCCCATGGATAGAGACTAAACATTATACATGTTATACTAGATCTCAGGCAGAAGCAGCCATAAGTCCATAGCCCAGCGCCAGTATCAGCTGAGTGAGCGTATTTGTCAGAATCTCAACTACCACCACAGCTGCCAAATACTGTTAGATCAGCTGTGTGCACACATATATTTTCTATGAACTGTGCCTCATTAACAAATACAGGTACAGATTATGCAAATTGTTTTTGCATGCACATGTAAGCGATACACCTGACATGTTATATTGTTATAACGATGGCTCTCTGCCAAACAGCTAGTAAGAATTCCTCCTGCTCCTCAGACTTCTGCAGGCGCCAGCCACCACTGCACTGGAAATGACTTAGCCAAGGGGAGGAGAGAAGCAAAAGACTATTTTAGGAGTTTGCATAAAATACTGAATAAATAATGACAGGAATGAGTTTACATAGTTCAATGTGAGTTTATGAGAGACTTATAACGCCTGAAATTGCAGAAGGGTTAGAAAATGTATGTTATGTATAGAGATTTTGATGTTTTTTGTGCATTCATTGTTCTGAAAGGGGGGTAAATGGAAAGAACATGCTAAGTTCTGTCATTCTTCTTCTCTCTAAGGCTCTTTCCCTCATCTCTCCATCTCTCAAGGGGAGGAAGGTCTCAGAGTTTCTCAGGAATGTTGACTTCTCTGTGCCTCGGTCCCCTGGGGGACGTTGGTAGGGGTCTTGACCTTTCTCCTCCTGAATCCCTGGAGCCTATCAGCTAACTAAGTTAGCATGAGATAACTCTCTGCTCCTGTCCCCCCATTGCAGACTCTTCTCTATACATTATCTTGACAACAATGTCTGTTCACCCCTCTTTTGTCGGATACTCACAATCACAAGCAAGCTCAAATGCTTTACATCCCCAGATTATTATTTTTTAAACAGAATTATGACCCTGAAGTCCAAAAACAATCTGTTGATCACGTGAGCAAAAGTAATTATTTTATTGTTTGGCTTTGTTTTTATCAGCATCCGTAGTTCATAGAAATCAAACCAGCTGCGGGGAAAAAACTTTTAATGTCCTTCAAAGCCTATAAAACTTGAAAAAAAAAATTGCCTAGCTTTTCATTTCCTTATTGAATGGAATAATTGAGTGCTCAGATTAACAGAATTATGACATTGACGTCCAAGAAAATCATGTGAACAAAAGTCATAATTTTATTGGTTGGCCTGTTTTTATCGGCATCAGAAATTTTCAGAAATCCAAAGAGCTGCAGGAAAAAAAAAAAAACTGCACTGCAAAATACAAAAGTTTCAGATTAGCTGTGGCCTCATAGAGTTAGATGGGCTGGAATATTTTAATTGATGTGTGGTATACTTGCATGATTTATTGGCACAAATTATTGGGGATTGGTCTGAAAAGAATGTGTGACATAAAATGTGAAAAAGTCAAGGGGTCTGAATACTTTCTGAATGCACTGTAATTGTCTACTCCTTTTTAGAACTTCAAACATTTCATTGTCACCTTTAAAACAGAAACCTTAAATGGAAAGCAGACTGATAATATAGCCACTGGCCATTAGAGCTGAATGGCAGACCCATTCTGTGACCTGCCCATGTCATGCAGACAATATTTATCAGGACCATGAGTTGAAGATGACTGAGCTGCCTCCTGTTTGTTGTCTATTTTCTCAAGCCTTTCTTATTTCCCTGTAAGGTCAGTAACCCTGCAATTTTCTCCCACACACTGGTGAGTATTGCCGGGCTATAGCACTGATCAACCTCTTGTTCTCTTCACCCCTCACATTGCCTGGGGTGCTGCTTGAACTTAGGGACACACTTCGTCCCTCAGTGGGAGAACTTGGAATCAAGAGGAAATGGGCTTTTTCCCAAGGTTTGGACAGACAATGCTAGAGAGGACATGAGGATTGGCTTAAAACAGGACGCATGGAGATAAGAGGGGCTAAAAGAAATAGACAAATGCTGTTTAAAAGGGTGTCACTGCAGAGAAGACGTTAGTTAAAGAATATGAGTGCATGGACATGGTGACTTTTAAATAGCTTGAGGGTAGAGTTGCTCGATTAGAAGGTCAAAGAGCTTCAAATAAGAGAGGCATCTATGAACTTCTAACCTGAAATCTGGATTTGGTTATTTTGTTACAAGTTCTTCTGCCATAGTTTCTCAGTGTACCCTTGTTGTATCATGCTAAATATGAAACCACAAAATACGGGCTATTATTTATTATTTACGATTTCCATACTGGAACTGAAAAACAAAGGAAATCATAGTCAAACAAGTCCATACCTTGTTTAAAATGAACCACACAATTTTTCCTGCCCCTCACTCGAGCCATTTAATGCTCGTCTCTTAAATATACTAGCTGCCTACAGACGGATATTACTCATAACTTCAGCCCCTGCCAAGTCCTGGTCTGAGGGCCATTAAGGTGTTCAAAGTCAGCCATTCATATTTGTGCTGGATAGTCTATTTTAAATATTAAATATTCCCCTGAATTTTTTTAATGAAATATAGCCATGGTAACAGAGTGCACTGCATCACACCTTAACATACTAAAATAAGCCTACTAGGCATCATTCAACACCTTCATTTTTTCCCAGCAGGTATAGCCTGCTATATTTGACTCTTGAACAATTTGAATTAGAGATTTACAAAAAACATTTTGGTCAACCTCCCGTGGCATTAATTCTTCTAACTCCAGGTGTTGGCTCCTAATGGGCAGCCATTGAGTTGGAGTCCATCTACCTGTTTATTGGTTTGTTCACTTTATTCCAATTTTTAAAAAAAGTACTCGTAGCAGAGTATAGATGAGTTTAAACAGAAAGCACAGCAAATTTTCGCCTTGCATCATTTGCACAAATTTGACTGCTGCTCTCTTCATTGATTGATTGAAATTGTTTATTTTGAATATGTAAAGAACAGAAACAGCAGACAAGAAATAATAATTAAAACAATTTGTGGTCATTAGCCCTAAAGAAATAAAATGTGCACTCTTTTATCCGGCAGAATTGTTCTAGTTCTGCAGTCCCAAATATGCTGAATGAAACTTCCAGGTATAACGGAAACATTGAAACCATGGTTGCTCTTCATCATGAATATGTATATATTTTATTTAGTGACACTAATTCTATATAATCTGTTATATGAATTTGATGCTTCACAAGACAACCCGAGTGTGTGATTGGCTACTGACAAAAAGTGTTCTAGCTTAAATTTTAGAATGCATGTTGTGACACCAGTTTTGGTTTTAAAGGTGAAATTCATAAAGTAAACATGTCGCTGGTTCCAGTCTTGCACATATCTCCAAAATGTCATGCATAAAGCAGTAGCATACATGTTCATTTCTTAAGCAACCATATACATATCAAGACCAAGAGGCTGCAGGTGTTCACTCTAATCTCTGAACCAGGGGATTTCACTCAGCCATCCCTCCTTTCTGATCAAGGGTAATCAGTGAAAACAGCTGTTGTCAGTGGTAAAAAAAACAAACAGTTGGGACTCAAGGTCACACTGTTGCATATCCTGAAGTCTTCTTCAGTAGTCACTGTCATACCCTCTGAAGAATGATGAGTTTGCAAAGACATAGCATCTCTCAGCATTTAAACTCATTTTTGCTGCTTTGAATTACCAAACTGTGACACATTGCAGTGGAAGTTCAATAAAGGAGTGACTGAAACTAGCTTTTCTGTGTGCTTGTGCAGAAAGGCCCCTTGGGGGTGCTTTACCATGGAAGACTCTTTATATGAGAGTCCGGGGAGTCATGCACGCGGATGGAGTTACACCAGGCCCCTGTGACCTCGGAGTCACAGGGCTAAATGCAAAAGTGACAATGTGGATAATTGCCTGCTAAAGATAATGGACTGCTGATTGAGATCAATGACTTTCCCAAACACAGAAGGGGTGTAAAACTAGTACTGAGTGAATCCAAGGCTAAAATGTGCAGCAGCACTGAACAATAGGCGGCCTGAAGTAATGGAGATGCTCTGTTGACCAGAAATGTGTAGAGAGACAGCTTTCTAAACACCGATGTCACTCACAGCAAACGCACATTCACACTCTCACGCTTGAGAGCTTACAAACAAGGAGACAGGCATGCATACACATGCACATTCACAAATACTACAAGTGGTACATGCAGGAATACTGTATAATCTACGGCTTGATCTTAATTTGCAAAAATTTGCTGCAATTTAGGTTTTTATAAGAAATGGAACCAGTGTCTTAGATAAAAACCCAGATGTTTCCCAGTGGAAAGATTAAACAATGGCTCTGTGTTGGCTCAATATTAATCAAAATAAAAGAGCCTTTGCACAAACTGAGATATGCACCCAAAAATATATTTATTCAAAAAAAATCGTATGCTTACTTGGATTTGATCTAGCTTTTGAAATCTATTTATGACACCCCATAATGTGAATGGAAAAATCTATATTTCTGGAGACTCAAATGTGTTTCATCCATGAGAAACGCTGTGATAAGTCAGTGGAAAACAAGTGTAAAGTTGAAATAATTTGAACTATAAGTGCAGCAGTAAAATGTAAAACTCATGCAACATTCAATTTCAAAAGTAGTGCTTCTACAAGGTTAATGACTATTCCATAGAAAAGAATGGGTGCAAGCCACCACAAACCCAATTGGTGGGTGATCAAGTATGGAAGTCATATACTGCCTGTCTATTATATGTCTCTCTGTACACAAGTGTAAAGTGTGGCTGTGGTTAAGAAGGTACACATTTCTCTCACTCAGGGATTTCTGCTTTAATTGCTAACCCAGGTTTCCTCCATAAGGAACAGTGTGTTCTCACATGGTGGACGTGGTTCTCTTGAGGGAACTTCTGCAAAAGTAAAATCATATTCAGTGCAGTTGTATTAAGAAGGGGACAGTGCAAATTAATAAAATGCATGATAACACATGGGTTTAAAATGCTAGAATTAGCATATTTTTAATCTGTAGTCCCCTGGCCATGGTGTTAAAAAGGTTTTTAAAATACAACACACGCAGAGCAGAACAAGACACAGCACACAACCAAAAAGATTACCAACAAAACATAGAACAAAGCAGAACAGGTTATGAGGTAAAACAACAAAGCATGGAGTACAAAGATAAAAAAAGACACAGCAGTAGAGAGTAATAAAAGCAGTAGTGAAATAAGAGGAACAAATAAATCAAATACATATATCTACTAAGAGAACAGAATATAAATATAGACTATAATAAACTAACAGAATATATACATAATAAATAGTTTGAGTGCTGGCATGTTTAACCATCTATTGTTTTAGCTGCTTAGTAAAAGACTTAGATGTGTTTAATTTTCTGAGATGGTCTGGGATTGATTGAATTCCACTCTCTTGACCCTCTGACGGACCAGGCCAACTGAATAAAAGAACTAGTAAAAGTATGATGTAAATATTGTAACATAGCATGAGTTTGGAGATATTTGATGGGATTTTAGAATACCTGCCTTTTTATTTTTTTCTCTAACTCAAACAATGGCTTCTGGAGGCATTAGTATTGTGAAACCTGAGACAAGTTAGTTAAAGAGCTATGATGAAAAGCGATGTTATTTTATTGGCTCATTGACATTTAAATTGCACACAGTTCGTAATTGCACAAAAAGAACACAATTAGATGATCCAGCCACAGAGAACTGTGGTTTAGGCTGTTACAGATTTTTTTAAGAGGCTAGCCACATCCTTTGATTAGGAGAAGACTTATGGAAAAGTGACACAGCGGGATCCATCTATCCTCATCACCCACTTAATACAGAGAGACAACAGATAGCTTGCTTCAAAGAAAGTAAGTACAAAAAGGAATTGACCTTGATTAGAACTAATGTATGGCAGGAAAAGAAGTGGTGACACACCGAGGCAAAGTTTAGCCTGGCTGGGATGCTGGGGTCTTAAATGAGGGAGGTGGAGCAGGGCGGGTATATTGATGCTTTGGGGCTTTGATGTAAACAAGATGAATATCTAGCATGTTTATGCTTAAATTTGGTGCCCAATTGTGAAAAGATTGGTTACAAATTGAAAAATGAGGATCAGGTGCAGAGTCTGGGAGTAATACTCACCTCTCTTGGTTGAAACTGCATACTCAAATGCTTACAGTACATACACACACATGCCCACAGGCACAGAAACTCCTCATTTTTGTTACGTCCCCTTCAACAAGCCCCATCTGTCCATCAGAGTATCCAGAATCCTCTGCAGGTCCACAAAGCTCAGCTATAACTTCACCGCCTCTGCCAGGCTGGTGGACGTTTGGGTTACACAACTGCTTTTTACTTTCACCAGCCAAACGTGTGCCCATAAACTCTCTGTAAATGTATTTTTGTCACATATTTAAGAAAGTCGTAAGAGTATTTATAGAGCGTCCGTAGTGAGGAGGGGAGATGGAGTCCTAACTTGAGCTGCACTGCAGCTACCCTCTGTCCTGGGAGAATAAAAACATCTTGTTTTTATTACTGGGGGGTCAGGGGTGGGGGAGGGCAGAGGAAGAGGGAGGAGGAGGAGGAGTGGAGGTAGCAATTTAATGTGTATGTTTGTCTGAATGTTTCTGTGTACATGTGTGTACAGTAAATGTGTGGTGTATGTAATTGTCCACAGAGCAACTACCATGAGCCCTGTGGGGAGATGGTTCAGAGTCTGTGCGGACAAAGACAGAATAAAGAGCTGATGACATCCACATGAAAATCATCCCCCTTTTATGCAGAGCTATCTGTCACCAAAGAACTGTGGTTGCTGACATTAAGAAGCATTCAATTTAGTTTGTTTAAGACATCTGCAAAGCAGCATGTTGCTCTGCAAATGTGGTAATGTGGTCAATAAGTTTGTAACTTGCCTCTGAACCTCAATATAATGCAAAAATACAAAGCACAAGGAGAAAACGTCTGTATGCTGCATTGCCTGACCTGGCTACCCTCCTGCTGTCAATCATGAACTGCTGATAATTCTCCAGGCCCTGTTTCTGCAGAGCTGGCTTTCTCAGTCTTTGTGTACAGCCATGTACATTACATACTGTATGCACATAGACACACAAAAAGACACATTTGAAGCATGACTAACAATAGCCATCAATTTTAACTTAATTTGTGAAATTGTAACGCTCATACTCGCTTACTTACTTTGACTAGAATCTTGTACCTAGAATTCTACTGTTCTTCTGGCTTGGTTGGTGGGAAATCGGTAATGGCTCCTGGTGGGTAAAGGGGCTCATACATTCGGAACAGACGTGAGCTAGCGAAAAAACGTTCGTAAAAGATCGCAAAAGAAACCCAATTTGGTAGAAACAAAAATAGTGTAGTATTAAAACTGAGGAGAAAGTGGGGAAACGCAAAAAAAACCAAGTGATAAAACATAGTTTGAATGGACCCAACAAAATAGATGTAGTTTCATAGGGTTACCCTATTTATTAAGACAGCTACGTTTGTTTTCCTTGTTGAAAGATGATATGACTGAAACTTTTGGGAGCAAAGTCATTAGACTATTTGATGAGAAGCAAAGGTGTTTTTTAGTACAGAAGGACTTGAAAAGTGTCCGATCCTGTAAAAACAGCACACAAACACACCCACAGAAACAATCACATCCTACCTGAAACACCCTGCCATTACCAACAACATGGGCGATACCGCTGTTTCCTCTGCTTCCTATGGGCTAGGTTTTATCACTTCACATGTGTGTTTATAAATGATAGTATCTAGTCATACAGCAGGAGCTGTAAGACACAAAATCCTGCCTTCTTCCTGAAAATGTTTTCCCTCTGTCCTTATCACACATGGCTTATCCCCTGTCACAACCACAATATTGACTGTCCATCTCCACCACATCAATGTCATCATAATACTGTACTGTATACAATGTTCAAATGTCTGTTTTTCAAGAGCAGGTCTCTTCCATTATCTGTTAGATGTTTGCTACTGTGTGCTTTTATCAGATGAATGATTGTATATCCAGACCCACACTGCCATTATCAACAAAGTCAACAGCTAAATATCACTGCTGCAGAAATTAACACCAACTCCAAACCAAAGTTGACAAAGTCTCTTAATTAAAAAGCTTATATGAACAGTAGTTCCAAAGGCAGCACGACCGGTGTCTCCTTCCTGTGAAGGCTCTTTGAACACAGCGGCAAACACGTGTAGTGGAAGTGTCGGAAACAGGTGCTTTGTGGCTCAGGCAGCTCTCTCTGTTTGATATCCTTTATAAGAAACAGACGGTAAGTGCCGGGCGTGTCCATAAACACAGCAAGCACAAGCCTGTGGAGACCACTGCATGTCAGTTCCCCTGTGCTATTAGATGGTGAAGGATAGGGTATTGCGACACATTTATTATGATGGAGTTTTAAGGAACAAGCATGGATTAAAAAGAGTGAACGTTGGTGTGATCCACAGCTGCATGAGCTAATTTAAATAAATCTTACAATATTTCTGTTGCATCCACTAGAATAAAAAATAAATTAATAAACATAAGCAACTGTGAGTTATTGATACAATATTTTCTTGCTAAGCTTTTAGTTTTGTACTGCTTTTTAGGATTCCCCATTCAATAGGTCTGTCTCTGTTTTTATTCAAAATGCAAACTGCCATTCAATTGTGGTATGTGTGTCAGTAAAGTAAAGATAAACAACCCAACTGTCCTACAACATAAGTACACACATGGATGTTTAAATTGAATGTTAAGCAACTTCTTTTAAAACACATTTTGAACACTCAATTGTTCCCAGAAGCAAGAGTACATCCCAGATCTCGTGTCAAGAGATTCCTCTTTCGTAGTAAGACATCAAGGCTGAACGTGTCACTCCACTGCTTCCCCAGGGAGAAGCGGAGGCCCAGAACTACTGACATGCTCGACCTCCACCCAAATGATGCTGGCTCAATAAAAATAAATCGCTTCTGATGATGTGTTAATCCGCTCTGACAAAGCGTCTCGCCTCAGAATTAAGATGTCATTTTTTATCACCAAAGTGACACCTGTTTATAATAGGAGGCCTGGAATGACTTATGTGCCTGTTATTTTGCCTGTGAGCAGAGAAAGTGAGGGTAACTAGGCTGATACGTGTGGCCTTGTATTTCACCATCCTTAGAGCATGGTTAAAATGTGCTCAGAGGGGAATGCTATGACATTTTACTATAGAAATGAATTCATTTGAACAGCTAGATTGGGATCACATTAAATTGGCAGATACCTCAGTTCCCGGAAGTTCCTTTCATACCATCTGTCATAATAAAACCTCATATAAACTCTAAACCCAAAATCTAATATATGTGAGAAATCACTCCAAAGATTGTTTACACCATCCGTCATTTATTAAGACTTGGCTTGGTTGACTCTAACACAACAGTACAGGACATACACTTTTCTTGCTAATTGCATACGCACACGGCACACAAAGACTGCTGCCACCAACGTCACTGAATGATCAAAATCAGCTTCCTGTGTAGCTTAATGCTTCAGCTTTGTTGCTGTCAGACTAAACTTTGGGGAGTCGGAGCATGCAGTCCAGATGTGAGCAGAGGTGTCCGCCCTCTTGGGCTAATCAGATTGATTAGGGGCAGTAATCTGGCGGGCTGGCACTGGACTCTGCACTTCATGAGGCTGAGCAGTGAGAACTCACAAGATGGCTGGATGTTACACAGTCCAGAGCAGCATAGGCCTGCGTGCTCCTCCAGTGCACTGACGTGAACGGTAAGGTAGAGTGTGGTTCTGACTATAGTATTGTTTGCCTGTTTAAAATCAAAACCGCAGACTAAAAAAGACCAAGCCGCACTGGGCATTCTCAGACCAGTCCTAAGCATATTTTTATCCTGTTTTTTTTATGTAATATTGAAATAATTTGCGTCTTTTCAAGTCAACTTCCTTCCATCGGATGAAACTTCAAATCAAAGCAGTCAGCTTATAAGAGTGGAGCGCAGCTTATAAACAGGCGCAGCAACAGGAGGTCTTATTCAGCTCCGGCATGAATTTCAGACTTTGAATCCAACTCATTGAAATGATTTGAGAGGGATGTGGGAACTGAGATAGCAGTGCTGACAAGCTCACCCAATGATCAGAAAAGGAAATGCTGCTCTCAATGACCTTACTGTTACCCTCAACAACGGCACATAAGTCTCCTCTTTCTGATACCGGTCTGGGTCTGAAACATCCAATTCAGTCCCATCCCAGGAACTAGCCTTCCTCTCATTTCCTGTCTGCACAACAGCCGTCGCCTGTTTAAATTACGCCCCAGTGCCTCCCGAGTTCCCCTGCACATAGCTACACTCTCTCCTGCTCTCTCTCTCTCCCTCTCTCTCCATCCCTATTGGCTCCAGCTGCCTCCCAAGCCATGTTTTTCTGGAAAGACCACAAGATGCTAACAGTATTGCAGGTTAATGCCCTGCAAGCTCCAGAGAACAACTGATATAAACAAATAGATTGTTTCTTACTTGAAAATGGCAGGAGGTTTTAAAGGAATAGTTTGAATACTTGCAACTCCCATGTGTGTACAGTAAATAGAAAGCTATAGGCAGATGCAGGTTAAGTTAGCTTAGCTTAGCACGGAGACTAAAAATAGCTAGCCTGGATCTGTCCGAAGGGAACAAATCAACATACCAGGCCCATTTAAAGGTCTCTTATTAAACAACACCTTTGGTTTCATCTGGTTTCTATGATAACGCGGTAAGTAAACAGGCCGGTCTCTGGCCTTTGCTCTGCATAAAGGGAAGGCTGAAGCAGAATAGATGCTCAGTGCCTCATCACGCTGCTGCCGTTTGTAGCATAGTGTAGATATGCGGCGCTCCCATAGCAAAGAATTTAAAAAAATATGCTGGCCTCAGGAAAAAACAACGCTTTGAGGGACACAAAACTAACAGGTAGTGTACTCAGTGCATTGTGGCTGATTCAGTTAATCTAGACATAAGGTGCAGATGGATTGGTTGAAGACTAAGTAGAATTTCAGTAGACCAAGATTTTCTTTGGTTGACTACAGCCTAAGCACAGATGTGAGAGTGGCCTCCATTTTCTCATCTAACACTTGGCAAGAATGCAAATAGACATATGTCAAACTATTCCTTAAGCACCACTGGTTTCATAAGATGAATGAAAAAAATATATAAATTGTAACTTGATCAACGAAAAGATCCATGAATAATATGCATAATGCCTACTGGCTGTGGCTCACTCACTGGTCAGGCACGGGAGGTGACCAGTGGCCAACAATATCAGCTTTGCACATTTGAAGCTTCGAATGGCAACAAGGCGTAACTGTGTGAACTTGAATTTGAAACCCAAGATCCCAGAAAATGTGACATACAGTACATCCGGCAGGCCCAAATGAGTGCTTGTTCCTGTGACAAACTACAAGCAGTTGAAGTCAGAGTTAATTTATACATCCATAACTGAAATCCTCTCCTCTGTCTGACCTGGTCCAGCCAACCTCCCCTGAGATCCATATTAAAAAGTCATTACTGAAAGCTTTTTGTGCAGCCATTGTCTCAGTGAGTTGACCCTCAGCAGAAACAACACTAGATAAACAAGGTGAAGCATATGAAAACTAATCAACAATGTGGCTATAAAAAGGTCAATTTTGGAAAGTGTGAAGAGATACTGGTGAAAACCCAACGCACTCATTACCTCCATGTTTTAACCGCAAACGTCCCAGAGCACAGATGTTGTCACACAATTTCACTACACACATGCTGCAGCCGCTATGAGATGGACATTGTTACTTTAACAAGGAATGATGTGGCTTTTAATGAAAGTACGAGAGTTCTTTAAGCCCAGACGATGTGGCTAATTCCCAGGAAGGCAGTTAAAAGTGAATTTATTGTACTCGTTTACATTTCAATGCTTGTTCCAGAGAAATCAGGGAATTATAAACCACGGGTCTATTTTTCTCCTCTCTGAGTATGCATAAATGTGGAGAGAAATGCAGCCAGTGTTTTACGTCTCCCCCATTGCTCTGACTGCACTCTGTGGACACTGGGGAGGAGGGGGGGCATTGGGGGCGGGGGGGTTCTACATCTCTGCTTCTCTAGCCTCTGTAGCATCCCACACACACACACACATACACACAGACATACACGTTTGAGACATATTTTGTTGCATAGCAATCATTTTAGACTCAACAATACAGTGCCTCCTCTGCTGCCTTGCTAAACCATTTAAAATTGTAATTTGCAGAACAAATACTGTAAAGTTTATGTCTGAATGTCATGATATTTTGTGTAACCAGTATATTCAATGTGGATTTATGTGCATATGTGTATATATATATGCCTCCACAAATTGTTATACGTGCGTACACGCTCAAGTAAAACACGGGTGGAGGTGGACTTTTAGATGAATGTTGTTGTGTGGGATATTCCAGTTTAGTCTCCAAAAAGAACCAACACATTAGTCAGACAGCAGATAAGTGGCTTTCCCTACACAGCACTTGCCAGAGACAAGTTTGTGGGTCCCCTTGGTCAAACCACCCACTGGCAGTGGCTCACTCACTGGTCAGGGAGGGTCAAGTTAACCGGTTGCCAACAATATCAGTTTTGCACATTTGAAGCTTCGAATGGCACCAAGGGGTAATTGTGCGAACTTTGATTTGAACTCTAGATCCCAAAAATTGAGTACATGATGTCTGTAAATTGCTCTCAGCTTGCTTCTGTTTACAAACCCAGTCAGTCTGTGTTCACTTATATATATATATATATATATATATATATATATATATATATATATATATATAAAAGAAGTATAGTTCAATATACATTTTCAAAAGGTAACAGGAAGGAGAATTTTAATGGAGAGCATGTAAAGACAACTTTACAATAACGGTGATCAGGCATCTACTGAAGTTTAATTTCATAATTTAGCAAGATGGATATAAAAATCTTGCCTTTCTTACCTTTAACACAATCATCTCAAAATACATTTGTGTACATTTGCTAAAGAAGTTCTGGAAGAAATTGAATTGCTACATGGATTATGTTCACTTGCAATATTTTTGGCAGTCAAGGAAGAGTAATATTTCTCTATTGTAAAGGGGTTGTATGGAGGGGTTCAGGGTGAATGGTTAGCTGCACAAAGCACAGAAGTTTGGTTACAGAGGCTGGGCTTTATGTCCTGCAGCCTAAATGTTGTACAGTTCAGTCTACTAACATGGTTAAAGTTAGGAGAAAAATAAGATTTTGGTTAAATATTTAGTTAATGCACCCGGTCTCATGCCTCAAATGTTATCACCCACCCTCACCACCTCACTACAACATGCATATACAAAAATATAGCACTTCACTCAAACATCTTAATGGAAGCAATCATTATGTTTCTCATCGCAGCGTAAGTGGGAGAGCAAATTATTATTAGTATTATTAAACGTAATTTCTTAGAGATGCAGGCTTGAATATAAAAGGCTGTTGTGCAAATGTAATCAAGGCAGCATCCTAAACAATATTTCCGAAACTGCAAACTACGTGTATATGAATGGGATTTTTAGGTGAGGACTGCTTTAAAATCCTTTTACTGCACCAAAATCTGTACAGTGCTTTATGTAAAACTAAACAGGAATTGTCTGCATCCGACAACTTAAAAGCAGAGTAAAAACTCTGCAACATTGAGTTTTATCATCATCATAACTTAGATTTACCCAGGGTATAATCTATATAATTGTGGTCAGATGACAGTCATATGGGAATCGCTCTGTATATTGTTGTCTCTACAAATAGGACAAGAATTCAATTACCAAACCCTAACATATTATTACTGTTGTTCAGCAGTGTCTCTATGAAGACTTATACTAGCAATGCAGGTCTTTTTTACCACAGAGAACAGACAGACTGACATGGTGGCCAATAAAATCAAAAGTACAACAACCCCTGTTGGGTTTCATGGTCACATTTGACATCAATCACTGATGTCCAGGGTCAGCAGTGCGATTTTGTCCGCAGGACTCCTCTGATCACTCCCTCACACTCCTCAGCAAAACAGGCCTGTACATCAATACTTCACTGGGAGGGCACTTACTGGACATGAGGTCGTTATTGCTGGAAGAAAAAAAAACATCTTCGAGCAGTAATTCCGCTGGAGGTCTCTTTAACAGCTCTCCTCAGTCTATGAGCAGCAAAAGGGCAAAACCTGCGAGTGGGCTTTTCTCTTTCTGGAGAAAGAAAGAAAATTGTGTTGACTTTGGAGTCTCCCTTGTTTCTCTACATCACAGGAGTGAGGGGTCCAGTGATTTTTATTGGGCATACGGCGGACATTTTGATTTCGGCAGAGTACTTTTGACTTTGATGTCAACCACTGCAATTTTCCTTGCATAAAAGGT
The DNA here is from genome assembly GCF_004354835.1 of Perca flavescens. Lineage (NCBI taxonomy): Eukaryota > Metazoa > Chordata > Actinopteri > Perciformes > Percidae > Perca > Perca flavescens. Next base: position 15,326,245 of record NC_041342.1, read on the forward strand.
TGTGACACGTCAGGGTGGTATGTGCAATATTTACTGTATTTCCCTCCTTGTACCGTACTCTCTGTCCCGAGAGACCACTTAGGTGTGAGAGATTATAATGGAAATGCTCAATCACTGAAGCTCCTAAATCCACACAAACACTCACACACACACACACACACACACACACACATACACACATTGTGCAGTACTGTGTTCACACCCCATCTTGTCTTCCATCCTCCTTGACCTTTTGGTTATATGGTCCATGAACAACTTTCTGAATCCTCTCAGTGGTTTAGGACACATTGCCTGCAGTTCAGCTCTGAAATGCCCAAAAAGTACATGGGGAATTCCCAGCATGCATTGTAAGAGTGTATGTACTGTATCTATATTACCAAACTTGAAATTGTAAGTCAGACTGCGAAATGTACACTGTCATACAGTATAGTATCATAAAAACCACTACAGTTACTGATTATATGCAGGATTAGTTCATATTTGACACGTCATCCTCTGGTGCCAAAATTCTGAACCCGAACCATGCCCATGTGTTTTTGTTTTTCTTTTCTTGCGCATGTGAAAGACCATTTGGAAGCAATTTTTCTTTGTTAATATGAGTATTATTTTAATTGTAGTAATTATAGGTTAAACTGTTCGACCACTCGCAAGGTGCTCACCAGCTTTAGACAAGAGGACAACTTGACTCCTTTCAGTCCATTTCTCCTCTCGTTTACTACTTCTTTTCCCCTGGAAAGTAAGCTTTTCCATATTAAAGTGACTTTATTATTGTGCTATTTTAAAAGTCAAATCAACTTTTGCACTTGTAATGATCCTGTGAGTGTGTTTTGTCTTTTTTCTTCATAAATGACACTAAATAATACTTCAGTTTTACATTTATTGACCCACAGTTGGACTTGTTTTGTTGAAACATAGCTTTAACATATATTGCGCTGTGACAAATCAGCATTTGATGGGCAGGAAAAGCTCTGAGGAGAAAGTTTTTGGGAGTTCAACTGTTTGCTTGCTAACTTTTTTTACGGGTTTTCTCTTTCTGTGAACCCTAAATCACAACAAAGATATAGTAGTCCAGCATAAAGTCTGGTCAAATTTAACATTCAGCAGACCTTGGGTGGTACATATTTCACTTACGTGAAGCCTTGTTAAAACTCAATTATGTAAAAGACTTGCCTGTTTAAAGTGAACTTGAAAAAAATAATCTTTTTGCATGAAAAATAGTCTCCTTTCTTGTTTGTCCTTGCTACCAGATAGCTGTATGAAATTAGAAGCAAATACTTTATCTGCTTAAACCAGCCCTGGAGGCTCATGAAGCCCTTTAAAGTAGGATTTTCAAGAAAATTGTTTATGTAAACTGTATTAGGTTTTTTGTGAGAAAGTGAAAGTGGTAATTGTCCACATTCCAACTGTTTCAACACATAAACTATGGGACCATCAAGCCGTGAACAACCCAGCTGCTAGCAATTTGTGTAGCAGATAATAATCAGGCTACATGCAAAGCAGTGTTTCTCTGTCAGGCATTAAGGCTGTGGCCCATGCTGTAAGGGATTTGAGACATTTAAAGGAATGGTTGGTTTAGTTTAAATAACCTTGGACAAGAGGAAAAACTAGACCTCCTCTGGCCACATTAACAATCTCACTCTGAGAGCAATCCAGATCATTTATTAAGATGAACCAGAGCATGAGTACACTCATACTGTAGTCTACACAAAGAACACATGTGGCATATCATATATTATACAGTCAATTTTAAGAGGCCAGCAGTGAACATTAATCATAGATTCCAGTTTTAGAAATGATCTGCAACCAATAAACAAGCTTGTTAGAGACTTTTTATAGAACTGCTTGTTTGTCAGCTCTTATTTAATAGACATTGTGGTGGATTACTTTTAAGAAACAGAAGCATTTATAGGCAGCACACGATTTATCACTGAGAGACACATTTACAAAACCCAAGTTTAAACAGGACAATAACACAAACACGTCTAATGACAGGTTCTCAAAAGAAGCTATGGCAAAAATCTGAACGTCTTCACCACGTGCAGACACAGGCAGCAACTGCAGTGTCCTCCTCTGTGATTTATGTCCATGCGCACAGGAACCTCCTGAGCACATGGTAACCTCATGAACAGCTGGGCGAGATATTTGATTGGTTGTCAAGCAGAACCCGTAGACTGTATTGTATATCTTTTCATTGGTGCTCTATTCTTACATGAATTATCTAGTTTCATTTGGGTCAGATGGCTTCTTCAGAAATGCCCTCAGCCATCAGACTGCTCTAATGTTGCCACAAAATTATTTATATTTCTTCAGTAAGAGAAGCTCCTCAAAATAAAGCTGATCGAGTTACTACCTGTGGAGTAAGAGTAGATAAGGTAAGGTAGCAAAATGCTAAAAATGATAGACTATTAACTATTACTACTACTATAACTATTATTATTATTAGTATTATTATTATTAGTATTATAAAATCAAACAATAAAACATTTTCAAATCACAGATATGACTACATAAATAGGTCTACATAAAGTTTTCCATCATTCATCCTGTTTGTGCAAATTGAGGTTGTCGAGTAGCAGCCAGCACCATCTGATACAGAGGGAGATGTATCGGGTCAACAGAGCTGCCAACGATCTGGATTTTTTTTCCCTCCGCTCCGGCGCTGCCCCAACAGGTGCTGCTTCAATCGGAGAGATTAGGTGATCAGTGTCCTCAGATTCCGTCCCACTTGGAATGTGGAACATGCAGAGGAGGACAGGCCTTTCTCGGCTTCCTGAGGGGAGGTTAAGGTAAGGTTGGCAGCTGGATGAAAGGGCGAGGGTGATACACTTTGATGCCATGTTTTGAGACTAGGAGCCAGAAATATAGTTATTTAATTGACAGAGAAGTAAAATGAAAACCAAAGGAAAGATGAATCGGCAACTATTCTGATAATTGATTCATCATTTCAAGCCATTGATTGACCATTGATCAGACAAAAAAAGCTGTCATGCAAACATATTCAAGAGGATGTGAGAAGGTTACATAATCAAGCACCACTTACTCTGATTCAATATGACATTGGACTGCTGCTTTCCTACTTAGACGTTAGATGTCCAAGAGAAGATTTTTTCTTTTGTTTTTAACAATTCATAATTTTGTCTGATGAGACTATGAGACAACAACATTGCAGCGATGTAGCCAGATCATACTCTTGCCTTGCAATGCAAGAATATTATGACTGTGACCATGACAATAAAGGTCCCCTAACCTTAACAAAGTACTAATTTTAACCCAAATAAGGCCTCAATCATAGTTTATTTGCAAAAGTGAGAATTTAAGAAAGGTTGGCACTGGATGTGTAAGAGTATTTGGAGAATCGTTCAATATAAAAGTTCTAGGATTGCCCTCAGTGAAGGCAAATAAGTAAAAAAAAAAGACAGCAGTGTTGGGGCTGTCCATAACCGCAAGGTCCCAGTTTGAGTCCAGACGGGAGCCCTTGTTGCATGTCCCCGTTCTATCACAATAGCAGCCGATGAAAACAGCATAGTGACCATAAGAAGTTGAAGCAACAAGTCCTCTAAAGTAAATTACAAAATATGTCATTGTAACTCTCTGTTAGGACGACACAGAAAGCATTTTTTTATCTGACGCCCCTATCGGCAGGATGACTTATAGGTTAGGGAAAGATCATGGTTAAATTTAGAATAATAGCTTTGTTAATGTGTGATAAAGATTATGGTTATTAAATCGCAGGTTTGTTTCAGGATACAATCTGTCCTGCATGAAGTTCTGACGCGGTACACATACACACACCACCCAAACCTCCCAGGTATACTGAGCTGCTGGTCGATTGAGCAGATTAGGATGGACATTTCAAGTATAGGACATTCTGCTGTTTAATAAAGAGTTAAAGTCTGTCAGAGGGATTGAGCAAAGAGACAGTGACGATACAGTGAGGGTACTGACGGGTCCTGTGGAGATGGGGTTGTGTAAAGGAAGGTCACACATGCTTTGTGTCCCCCAGGGAGTCATGCGGGACGAGACAAGAGTGGTGCCTGCGTTTGAGGTGCAGCTCCTGGGCGCCACACAGATGAGCTCATGAAACGCTATGCTGTCCGCCTAGCCGGGGGTGGGGCGTGGAGGGTGAGAGGAGAGGGCATCCCTGCCATCAATCACCCAGGGTGGAGCTGGGACCCACTGCTCCCGGATCAGCCAGACGGACAGGAGGAACATGGGGCCAAGGCCACATTACAGGCATTGAGTGTCCCCCCCCTCAAAATGAGAGGGTGGGGATGGAGTCAAAGGACAGAGGCTGAGGGGATAACAACCAGGAGGTGTGGTGCCAAGTAACTGGAGAGGTGTAGCTAAGCGTGGAGACAAAGTGAGGAGTCAAGACAGGGGCAGGGGAGGAACACTTCTGAGGGAGAGTGGCCTGTGAAACTTGAAGACAGAGGCAGAGATGGAAAGAGACAGACATTGTCAGAAGCCCGGCTTACGATTTAAAGCTTAGTCCTCATGAACTCATCACCTTTGGTCACATGTTGCGTAGCTTGGACAAGAATGCTTTCTATTTCTTAAATATGTCCATGCTTGCTCAGAGCCAGCAGTCAGTCAAGAGCAATTTCAGGACCCCGTTATGTGTTGGCAGGAGTGTGATCCACCCCTACGTGTTGGCAGCAGTTACAGACTCCGGGTGAAACGGTCTGCCGGCACACAGGCTCACGCTCAGGGTATCTGGTGTTGACAGACAGGCAGCAGACACACCAGGTACCAGTCAAAGTCCATCAAGAGGCAGCTCTGGAAATTCATTCAAATACAGACAATCCTTACAACGTGGAGAGTGAACGCTCATATTACTATGAGCATGAACATTCACTATTGTAGTATTCTCAAAAAACTTATTTCACAAAGAAAGAAGAACATTTGATGTGTAATTTGTTTTAGGAAATGAATGCTATAATATAGATTTTGCGATTACAACCAAATAAGTCCTTATAATATTTTTTTCACAAAATGTGTAGAGCTACGTTAAACCTATCACTCATCACCTGTAAAATCTAACAATTCTATAAAAAATGTTATGTGTGATTGACTCAACCATGCAGTGCTACTAGCTGAGTGTAACACTTAATTTAGTAATGAAATAAGTCCAGTGGCTGAAACAATGAGGAATGGTTATAAATAAACAATAAATTAAACAATTTATTTTTAATTTAAACACTTTTAATGACTCTAAAGGAGCAGGGTAAACGAAAATCCTTCTATACAAATAATACTGTCTGTGACATAAATAAAATAATAAATACATTCACATGTACCTTCTTTACTTGTAATAGGAAAAAAAGTATGACTTCAGAGAATATTTGGCACAAATCACAACTCTGTAAAATTAAATGCACATTTCTTACTAACCTTCAAATTTCAGTATGCATACTTTTATGTACAATCAAGCATTTTGAAAAATACAGTGTTAGTCACTCCCCATATTACATGTAGATTTGTTGTCTTTGCAAAAATTGTATGGTAACCCTTGCACGCTTTTTAGAGGGAGCACCTGTGATGCATAAATCTGTAACAAACTCCCAGACTAGTATGTTACATTTCTAATAAGCGTCACCAAACAGGGAGGGGGGTAAGTGAAAAAGAATGGCTACTGTATGGGTTTGTAATAAGAGCCAGCTGTGGCTGGCAATGTGGGCTCTATGCCGGGAGCATGTTGTTGAAAGAATTGGGCCAGGGAGAAGCTGGCAGGCACATCATAAATTCTGCTTGTTGGGTATGGTTGCTTTTTTTGAGGATGCTTGAAACAATCAAATTGTCATTTCATTAGTGAGAGATCCTTCCTGAGCAGACAGCACATGATTTGACAAATGGATGTCTTTAAGCACACACGCTGTGTACAGAAGAGAGCAAAATCTCACATTACCTCAAGGCTACATGTATTATGTAGCTTTGTTCACCTGATCTTTTTTCTTTTGACAGTGACAACCTTTGACTGGGAACCGTACACTTACTGGTGTGGTATTACACAACAAAAGTGTGCATTGGAAGTATAACGGAATAGAAACACCACAGAATTAAACTGGTTGAAGTATAATAACGTCTGAGTCCTGTCCCAGTCACCTTAGTGTTCTGATCCAACAAGTTGCTGGATATACTCCAGAAAGCAACAGGACCAGAAGCAGAGCCCCAGCGATAATTCTGGGAAATGGGGTGGCATTTTACAGTGCTAAACCTACCCCAAAAGAATTTGTCTGTGTCCTCTGCTTAAATAATTAAAGCGGCGAGAGTCTGAAATAAACCATGCAGTCCCACATTTTCTTCTTCTCTCTCAGCGCCACATGAAAACATGTGAAACTAAGTGTAGGTATGAAAAAGAGAAGCAAAAAAAGATTCCTGTCTGAGCAATCACTGTAAGCACTACATCATGTTTATTAACAGTACTAAATCAGAGTCTGTGCCGTAGAGGGGAGCTACATTACTCCTGAGGAGCCTCCAAAATGACTCCGCCTGGGTGAGCACAGCATTGTACATTTGGAGTATGTAATAGGAGGGGTGGGAGTTTTAAATACAGCAATCTTTTCTGTATTCCCTCCTTTCACCTTTTATTCATCCTCTGTGTACAGCTAAGTCAAAAACATGCTCATTTTAAGAATTTCCTAAGAGAGTGAACAAGGTGAAAAGATATAAATAGCCATAGCATTTTTGTTGTTCAATCTGTCGCACTTCTGTCCACTTTCCCACAGCATAGTACATTTCCGTATACTATATTATGAAAAATCAGAGCCAGTGAGGAAAATGGGTACAGAGGTCCCCACAATGAGCAAAATCCAGAGGTTTAAAACTGTACCTCCTCTAAACCGGCTACCTCCACACCAAGTATCTCTTTGCCTTCCTCTTCTCTCTCATCCACAGCTGTAGACTTCCAGGGTCCCCCACTCTCTGTGTGGGCCCGGGGCTGCGCCCAGGACCACGGCAGCCACGGATAAAGTGGTCAATTCACACACATGCCCTTCTAGCCCTGCACTTCCTGCTCTGCTGCAACTCCATTGGCTCCTGCGTTTATAATAACCAGTGTGAGCAAATGCACTCTCCCTTAGCTACAAATTGCTGATAAGCTGTTTTTTTTAAATACAGTCCACTACTACCAGTCATTAGCAACATGATCCCATGCTGTATGCCCACCCAGGTGCCAGTGAAAATACAATCCCCAAGTGAGGGAGATTTTATGATGGTAATGTTTGAAATAAGAAATATCTTTTCTTGTCCAGTCTGAGAGTGTGCCAGTGATATTAACTACTGTGTATCAAAGTCATTGATTTTAATCCGATCTGAAAATAAATTCTGTTCAGTGAATTTTTCATAAAAGTTCACGAACATTTACGCCATTGATTGTTTTTTGAACAATAAGTTAAAGGCTTTAGCTCAGGAATGACATGGTAGCAACATAGATTTTGGGGGACTGTGTTGTTCTATTCAATTCAGTTCAAAAGAGTCAGTATCAAAGAATGTACCAGGTACACTCCACAACTTTTGTCAATGGAAAACTAAAAAAGAGAGACTTGAGCAGTACAATGCATGTGGAAAAGCAACATAAGGTTGATTAGTTATTGGATCATGTACTGTCGTTAACAACATTTACAAGATAAAAGAGCAAAATATTTAATAGGAGAGCTAAATGGTTGAATACAATACCTTTTGGGTTAAAAATATATGAATCATAAATGACAGTAAAACCTTTTTTTAAGTATGTGTATGACTTAGCAAGAGAGGTGAAGATAACCATTTAACGTTTTGCTGGATAATCAGAGACATGGGTGGATGTAAAGCAAACCATACACTGTACTTGGTCTTATCTGTAATTGGAGGCTGGGGTGACAGGAGCCAGAGGCATATAGAATTATATCATCTGCATACAATTGACTTGGCTGATTGGGGGAATAGGAGGAATACTATTATTTATGTTTAATGTAAATAGTAATGGACCAAGAATAGACCCCTGCGGCATGCTATTATTAATGGAAGACATTTGACTCAGCCTCAAAGCTTGATTATGAGATCAACCCTTGTGATGCTGGCCTTGAGGGCAAAGACTGAACATATGCCCCAAAACAGCGCAAAACCGTAGCCTTTGTCTATCCGCATAATTTAAGGACAACAGGCTTGTTTGTCTTTGGTTGTACTGTATCAGAGTGGGGAAATGTCCCTGCATCAATGTGGTCGGGTTTGTATCTCAAATATGTGCCTTCCGGTTATCTTTGTGATATCCAGGTGCACCTGCTATTTCCTCTCTGGATGGAGAATTGGCTTAAAGGAACACGCCGACTTATGGGGAATTTAGCTTATTCACCGTAACCCCCAGAGTAAGACAAGTCGATACATACCCTTCTCATCTCCGTGCGTGCTGTAACGCTGCCTGACGGTTCCAGCATTAGCTTAGCCCAGCACAGATCCTGCAGGTAACTGGTTCCAACTAGCCTACTGCTCCCAATTGTGACAAAAGTGACAAAATAACGCCAACATGTTCCTATTTACATGTTGTGATTTGTATAGTGACAGTGTGTACAAAAAACAACGTAACATGAGACACAGCCGTCTTCTAACAGTAAACAAACCGGGAACTATATTCTCAGACAGGCTTGCTGCGAGCATATCACTCCGCCCAAGTACTATATTCTTCCGCCTGAGAATATAGTTCCCGGTTTGTTTACAGTTAGAAGACGGCTGTGTCTCATGTTACGTTATTTTTTGTACACGCTGGGACTCTATAAATCACAACATGTAAATAGGAACATGTTGGTGTTATTTTGTCACTTATTCGGAGCTGTAGGATTGCTGGAACCATTCACCTGCATGTTCTGTGCTGGCCTGATGCTGCTGGAGCCATCAGACAGCATTACAGCACACACGGAGATGAGAAGGGTATGTATTGACTTGTCTAACTCTGGGGGTTACGGTGAATAAGCTAAATTCCCAATAAGTCGGCGTGTTCCTTTAAGGCAATAATGGTTTTTATTTGAGGTTTAGTGACAATGTTGTTGGAGTTTGTTTTGAATAGCCTTATGTCACTGGATGCTTTTAAAGTATTTTTCCAATTATCAGAAAGCTCTCAGATTTGGTAGTTTTGTGCACTTACAGAAAACAACTTCAGGGGAAAAATTCCTCAGGTCGCAAAAAGTACGAATGACGCACTTGAGACAAACTGTCCAACGTGATCACACAAAACGTCATACGAACTACCTCATGTGAAGCATGCCTCGGCTTTTACAAGCGAGGTGCAGGGAGGTGAAAGGTGCAAGGGAGATGGGGCAAGGCAAGGGCCTTCTTGTAAGGCCTCCAGGCCGAGGGATGCTGAGTACTCTTCACCCGGGCAAAGGTTCACTCCGATCATCTGGGCCAATCTGTTCCAGACGTGGTAAATGACACATTATTGGATCCAGACCTGACAAGGGCTTTGTGTATATTACATTACCAGACACCAGGCTCACTTAAGCTTCATTACCTACATCCCTCCTCCCCACCAAGAAAGGGAAAAGGAGGGTGAGAGAAGAAGAGAAAGGGCAACGTAGATCTTGCCCCAATCCATGCACAGAGGGTGCTTTTTTCCTCCAGGTCAGGCAAGTACTCTGCAGTCAGCTTGTCATCACACAGCTTTCTTTCTCCTTCTCTTTTCTTCCTCTTTTATTCTCCCTGCTTTCTGCGCTGGGAACCTGTTAAATATAACAACACCAGAATCCACCCTGGAACACCCAAGACGATTCTGCCCGCAGGGATTTTTGGGGAGATATTAGAAACACACCATAGAGGTCACCCCACCCTCCTCATTTCCCACACTGATGGAACTAACGTGGGTTGATTTGAGAGTTACGATGTTGTATGGATGCAGAATATGTTTTTAGTCAGGCTTGTTGGTGATACTGAGTCAAAGCATTCACTGTTATGAGCAACTACAAGTAATTACTTATTTGAATAAGGCATGTTTATGACTAATTGGTGGACAAAACCCTTACATCTGCCCTCTAATTAAAGCACTCAAGACTGTGAAGCTACTGCAGCAGCAACACTCAGAATAACATCTTTACTACAGCACGTTATGGTGGGAGGTTTCCTGTGGCTTGGATGCCTCACGATGGGATATGTGCCATAAGCAGTTGGTGGATTTGGCAAAACCTTCCTTTATTTGGATGGCACCCATACCACACATTTCTGGCAGGGATCACTTGCTGAAGTTTCCATTCTTCTAGAATGCTATTCTATAGGTGATCTCTTCTCTTTAACACACAGACCACCACACCCTCGTGACTTCCACCAACAGAGACTGTAATCACTTAAATGGATCTATTTCCCGAACAGCAAGAATTTAAATGACAATCACCTTCCTCGGTTTCTCTGTCGCATCACCTGCCAGGGTCCAAGGACAGGTGACGCTGCAACAGAAGTCAGACTAAAGATATGCCTCCAGGAATGATAACTGAAATGTGCACTCAAAAGCGTCAGTAAAGATATATGTGCCACAAGGATTACTGTTACAGTAAGAGGCCCACAGCTGTAGCTTCCTCAGTAGCCATAGAGAGGTCGAGAAACCACATTATATACGGTTTGCCATATGTAACATGAAATAATAACAGCTGCACCATGTAGGACCTTAAAAAGGATGATGTTTTTATTATTTTTTGTGCTTACGTCACTTTGGTTCACTTAGTTTTTTTATGTGATAACTGTTTTTTTTTAGGCAGAATACATAAAGCAAAGAATAATCTTACTGTAAATAGTGTAGTATATGGAGACATTCACTTCTTATATAAGGGAGTCACATATACATTTTAGCATGGGATGCCTTTCAGCACTGAAAAATACTTGAAGTATGTTGATGTATCAATATCCACTATGTCATTCGTCACTTTCTACGTGACATCACTTATTTCTGTTTTCCTCCTCCTCTCAGTCATCGCTCTGCTTTCTTGTTTGTTTAAACTCTGTCCATTACAACCCACTGGTTACAGGGGTCACTTTGATGCCAAGAACTGTGAATACACAACGGTAAGTTTGCAACTTTGTTAACATTATTGAAGAAAGAAATTTGGCAGACATTTTTTTTTCCCTGACTACAAAAATAGGCAATGTCAGGCTTTTTTTTTTGTACTTGAATCTTAACATTACTTACAGTAAGCCTTGTAATTTAATAATGGGATAATGTTGCCTAATATGAAATAAAATATCAAAAAGTAATATTTTGATCATGTTAATGATGCCATACCTACAGTAAAATATGTTTCTTTATCAGTGACCATGTTTAAATGTATTGGTAGACATTGCAAGTAAAAAATGTGTCTGTTAGTCTGCCCTTCACACGTATGTCAGTGTCTGACATTATATGGGAGTGTGTGTGTGTGTGTGTGTGTGTGTGTGTGTGTGTGTGTGTGTGTGTGTGTGTGTGTGTGTGTGTCTGTGCGTGTGTTTGTGAGGTTAGATGGTCATGTAAGGCAGCTCAAGCTACACTGTTCCAGCTCATTAGCTGTGATTAATCGGCATGCAAGCTTTCCCATGGTCCCCTTCGCCTAGTGGAGACAGAGCTCACCTTGGAGGGCACGGAGAGTCCAGGCAGCTACACCACCCCTGTTAACACTCTGAGATGAGTAAAATTTAATGTATACAAGTCATTCTTACATGTGGCAGACATTTTTTGTATTTGCTTACATTTGCTCTGCTTCAGTGGATATGTAGAGATTTTAAAAGTTAGGTATTTTACTTTTAATCAATGATCATACATATTCACAGATGTATCCATATTTCCTGATACAACTAAAAGTTCAATTAAAATGTTTTTTACAATATAGGAATTATATTGTCTTGTAGATTACAGTGTCAGTGTATTTAGGTAAAAAGAAAAACTACAGTTAAAGTTAATCATTGTTTTAATCTTTAATTTGAGCATATACTGTAAACATACATGTAAATACAAGTTGTGCATATTTTAATTTGAATGAATTTATAACTGAAGTTTAAAGAAATTTTGAGATATGATTCAAGAAGGATAGGAGATACAAGGGTTTAGGACAATAATTTAGGCAAGGCAAGTTTCTTTGTACAATACATTTCAACAACAAGGCAATTTAAAGTGTGTTACAGGCACATGGACCTTAAAAGGCATTAATGCGAGATATAAAAACACAAGGCAATATAAAAAGACACATTAGTGTTATTATATTTTATAGTGTTTCCCTAAAACCCTTTCAATGCAGTTTCCAACCAAAACTATTAAAAAAGACTTTAAACAAAAGTGTTACAGGTTACAACAAATACAATGTAACTTTAGATGTGAAGGGAACCTACCTGAGGAATTTTGTTTCTAAATATCTGACCCCGCATAAGCTCCACTGATAAAAAAAAATAAAAAATCCTGGTTCGTTCACACACAAATATACATTGATGTAGGTAGGCTCAATTAAGACATAATAAATTCAGTCAAGCCTTTGTTTTTTCACTTATTGAGGAAATATGCTCACTAATCCACTGATATAAGAACCATCTGTGTAAATTCATGCCCGCAGAGGTTGGACACTTGCTGGCTGCAGTGTACTGTATCTGCTGTGCACGGCAGTAAGAAGACTGTGATGAACTCGCAGTGATTGGCTCAAGACTTTCAACGGGGATCTGTCTCATCTTCATTCTGCCCCTTATACTTCTCCTAAAATAAATAAATCTTGTTACTGTTGGGTCCCTGGCCGCCCACACACACACTCACTGACGTAACTGGGTTTATTCTCACATGTGTAAGTGGGGGAGTCGCATGTTTTATCCTGATTCTCTAAATATAAAGCACTTACACTGTTATCTGTCACACATACTCACAGAAGCCAATGGCACTTTAATCCAACTCTAAGAAACAAAGCTAAGGCAAAAATCAATGTGTTGTTAATATTGTCATCTTCAGGATCATAAACTACTGTACGTCAGGAAGCAAGGGTTTTCTTTATGGTTTTTATTTTAATTTTTATAGTTGCTCTGGAGTTGCAGTAATAAAACAAACCTTCAAATACCATAAAATATTCATTTATCATATTAGGGTTTGATGACATGTTAAAACAGTTTAAGTTTACACAAAAAGATGCATCTAAATACATAACAAAATTAATTAAAAACATAAAATCTTAAATCTTAGATAGAAATAACGATTACAAACTTCTTTTTTTTTCAAATTCATTAATGTGTGAACTTTAAACCTCGGACAACTCTTTGAAATAACATCTACATTTTAACTGAAAGTTGTTACTGACCACACATGCCCAGAACGAGCACATGCTGAACCTTGTTTCACTTTTGTTTAAATCCCATGTTCCAAGATAATTCAGACACAAATATGCTTAAAGCTGCAGAGGTTTCTTAATTTCCTGTGTGGGCCACACACAACTACACAGATCTTTTGGCTGCAGACTGCACTCTGAAACTAAGAGGCAGAATCCGCTGTCATTATTTCACTGTAAAAATAGATTTCAGTGAAGGGCTTTGTCTCCCACTTATGAAAAGTTAATAAAATAATTAATGGATTAATTTAATGCTTGTTCCGCCGTGCCCAGCAATTTTCTGATTAACATGATTTTTCCCACAATCACGGAGCAATACAATGCCAAAAGTCTATTTTCTACATATATGAATAACACATAAGTGATATTAAAACTATATTAGAATAAAACAATTTCAGCATCCAATACATTAATACTGTCTTTTTAGACTTTTATTATCTAATGCATCAATGATGACTTATTAAAGAGTAACTGATGACAAACCCTCAGCAATTTTTCCAAATTAAAGTAGAAAGACATGGGTTGGCAACCCTCTCACATACCCTGCCCATATTTTCTTTGGTTTTTATTCTTTGGATGAGTGAGTGACCAGCATAGTTTATTCTTTCTAAACACCTGGTTGTGTGACGAGGTCCACATCTTCTGATTTGAGACAATTAGTCAGCAATCCATCAGTGCAGAGTCCCGGTCAGTGTGCTGAAACCCATCTCACAGGACGGCCCCGGTTGCCCAATAAATGCAAAGAACGTGCTGAAAAGAGAAAAGCAGAGCAGCAGGAGAGAGGCCAAGAACCTGGAATTAAACGGGGGCCACCTGATCCACACCAGCAGAATCACAGCCAGCCAAACAGAGTGCTCATTGTCTGTGGCAGACACCACTGAGCTCTGCTCTTTGTCGCCCCCCCTCCCACCTCTATACACACACTGTCCTTCACTACTGCTAGCTGCACGGAAGAATTATACAGCTTATTGTAGGTAAAGTGTGTTGCAAGTGCTGGGACCTTCTATTTACCACTTTTAGGATCTAGGAAAAGCATTTTTATGGTTTATAATAGCTTGAAAAAGTTGTTTTATCAGTTTGGTAGAAATTCCAAATAAGGGACATGATCATTCTACTGTTCAAAATGAAAATCCCAAAGTTCAAAGGCTTACCTTTAACTGTGACAGTAGGCTCTACTGGTTTAAAAAGTACAGACCAAAGATCATCCTTTAATTCCCTCACACAATAACATCAACACACCTTCACACACACTAGATAAAGACATGTTGACACACACATACCCCAACTGACAAGCACCCATACACACACACACACACACACACACACACACACACACACACACACACACACACAGGGAACGGGAGTCAGCAGGCAGCAGTGACTGCTGAATAATTCAGAAGTGGAAATGCATGATTGATGTGGGGCGTTTCATTTCCACACCTTTAAAAGGTCCCTTTCAGCTCCGGCACCAAACAGGCCAAGTGGTCTTTGCAGTTCAAAGCCTGGCATGGATCTAGCCTTCCTAGTCAGGCTCTTTGGGACAAGACTGTCTTTATTCTGTGGCAGGGGCACCAGTCGTTGTGGTTGGGATTCCACACCTGTGTTTGCTCCTTACCCAATAATTGAGAGCTGCATGCTATTTTGAGCCCAGAGCACAAAGTGCTTCACTCATGCAGAACTCGGGGTGAAGAATCTTGGCTCCCAGTTTGATGTGGCTGGAAAAAAACCCTGTGGATATAAGCCCGGAAGAGTGCAGATATACTCAAGAACATATCAGTTTAAAAGACAAACGATGTAGAAGAGCTACATATAGCTCAATACATATAGTAGCTCAATTGTGACTGTTGTGTTACTAACATCTTTCACATTGTTATGAAAGTTTTGTCTTTATAATTGTATAGTACATATATTGAGATCTTTTACATAAATACAAATCAAAGTAAATCTTGAATGAAAACACTTTAATACATGTAAAGGTCCTGCATTCATAATTTACTTTAATT
The DNA here is from genome assembly GCF_004354835.1 of Perca flavescens. NCBI lineage: Eukaryota > Metazoa > Chordata > Actinopteri > Perciformes > Percidae > Perca > Perca flavescens. The sequence continues at coordinate 15,341,531 of NC_041342.1, forward strand.
TACTTAATTTACAGAGTGCTATATTATGTTGTTGGATTATTATTACTGATGCATCTACACGTAAAAAGAATTTTAAAGGGTTAATATTTGTAGTGTTTACATACTGTTGGAACATTATAAGCTGAAAATTTGTTTTATATGTAAAAGCTTTAAGTAATTACAGCTGTAACAAAAATGTAGTGGCATAAAAAATATAATATTTTAAACACAGTGGACTAGAAGTAGCAGCAAATGAGAATATAAACTGACTCAGTGCAGAATTACAGCATGTGATATGCCAATGCAATAAAACAGGGAATATGAAAATTCATTGACAGTCTCAAGAAGCTGACTAAGTAAGGATAGACAAAATGGAAATGAGAAAAAAGATCTGCAAATGTGAGCCAACGCACTGTTACTGAGCTAAGTCAGTTTAGTAGAAGGTCAGTCCAAGTGCAAAGAGAACTCCAAGTCAAAACAAACACTCACTTTGGCTTCTGGTGGGACGGCACGCTCACTTTTTCCCACAATTCTCCAGAACAGCTTAATTCATAGTCACTGAAACTATAGGTGGTCATGAAACTCATCACAACAAAATGTTCCAGATGTAATTTAATTTTCATGAAAATGTCCACTTTTCTTGCCATGTATGTTATTTATTTATTTTAGAGAGTGACGAAGATAGATTTAGAGTTGTGTTTCTTGTTTGGTGACAGCTCTGCTCTGCCAGTTCATAATGATATTAATGGGAAGGGTCGAAAATGTCAAAAACATTCCTCAGTTGTCAAGGAACCTTGCCCTAGTTAAACCTGAAGAGATGTTGTTACCAACCAACAGAAACCAAATGTGACCCATTTTTATTTAAAATGTTAACTGGCTGTCCAAGCTGGCTGGGTAATTTATTACCAAGAGACAGGAATTTTGACAAATAATTCAGCTCAGCAAACTCGGCTGTGGCAAAGTTCAGCAATTAGGCTCCTATGTAAAGACAGTGTACTCCTCTGCATCGGGTGTGCTGGATTTATGTGCACTCTCGAGCTAGCGGGCAGGTTCAAAGCCCTGCTTAGGGGAGCTGGAGGTTGACACATGGGGAATTTCACAAATATGGTGGAACACACACATTTCGCAGTAAATCTGACCAGAGAATAGTGGTCTTTTGGGGAAAGGAGGTGGTCAGTGAGGGGAGAGAGGTGGAGTGTTGAGTGAAGGCATAGCTAAATAATCAACCCGAGATGGGGGTCAAATGTTTTCAAGTCATCTGTGATATTAAAGAGGCAGAAGAAAGGTGAAGAAAGCAGGATGACAGTGATTATTCACAGCCTGATTGCAAAATAATAGAATTCCCAATAGCTTCTTAAGCTTTAAAAGCTACTTTAAAATAATGTAGCTCACACATGTTACATTTTGACTTCCAGTCAGCCAAGCCTAAACCCTCTGTCAATATTTAGCTTTCTTTTAATGGGGTGATTTTATGCTACTGTCTGACCATGATGGCCAATGAGTAGCCTCTTGCTCAGTGTCATAGTGAGTGTACCTGAGATTAGCTCTGGGTAAATCTTTACACAGTGATTCAAGACCTTTTGTCATAATATTTTAAAATACACACACTCAAATGTTTATACATGTTACAAGAAAGAAAGATGCTTTTGGTTTCCACATCAGCAAAACCATTTATGTCATGATGAACTCAGAATCACATGGTTACATAGCCAATTTTGCTTGTAAATAAATATGCCAAATAAATAAGCCATAGCCATACATCCTCAAAACATTTGTAGTAAATAAACACCATTCTTATACATATAGTCATTCTGATTTCTAGGCTTTAACTTTACATAAGAAATGAATTTGATGTTATGGGTTGTCATGGTTGATTACAGTCAAAATAGTTAAACAGCCGATAATGTCTTTGCAAAGATGTCATAATTCAGTGATTAATTAAAAAATGCAAAGGTCCAACATAATGTCAAGACTTAACTGTTCAATAAAATGTGATTTAAAGGTGCAATAAGTGAGGTTTTTACAGTCCCATTGTACTAAATGACCACAACATACAGTACCTGCAGATGTTTTATAGGGTTGTAAGATCAATACAGTGAGCCATCGAGCACTTTGCCAGGTGTTGATATTTTTGGCTTTGAAAACTCACTTTACGTTCTGTCTTGTATAAAAACTCACACTCACACCTGCTCATATTTCAACTGAGGCTATCCTGATGCAGAGCAGAGTTGTTTGAATATCTGCAGAGTCTCAATCCAATATTTACATTTCCCTAATACTAATGAAAAGTGCACAGTGCAGACATCAACTGTAGAATGAGTAAAACTGTTCAAATGTAGGTAAGATAACACGTTTTTACCACCAAAATTTACCACGATTTTAATTTATGTTTAATACAACTAAAAACTAAATAAACTTCATACTTTAAGTATATCACAAATAGTTATTAAGATATTAATAAAAGACATCCCACAGAATAAAAGCCTGCAAGCTGTAATTTTAATTACACATAAAAAAATTGTCAATTGTTTCTTCAGTGCAGACTTTGTTTCTGTGACCTGGTGAACTCATTTTTATTCCAGCAAGGGTATATTTTAAGATGACAGCTGGCATAAAGGGAACACACTGCACTGTGATCATTTTAAGGGATCAACATTTAATCAGACCTAATTTGGATCATTTGAAATATGCTTTGATCAGCTCTGGTTCCCATCTAGCTTAAGGCATCCTTAGTTTGTGACTGTTAACAAGCGTCAAGCATTGCAGGACATTTTATTGTCATGCCAAAAAGCAAATAAAAAAGCAGTATTGTGCAGTATTTCATAAGAAACTTCCAGTGTGACAGAATTAGTCAAATTAATCAGAGTCATTAGTTAGACCTATTCTATTCTATTCTTTTGAATGAATCAGAAACACGTGAATGCGAAGCATATCATGGGCTCAGGAAGTAGCTCCTTCCCCAAATTCATTCATTCACACACTGTTAGACTATCTGCACCCTAGTGGTTACTAACAGTGGCACAGTCTACAGGCGATAAACTAAACCTGGATCAATCACTCAACAACCCTATGCAACAGCACTGAACTGTTAAAGTGAACTCCTTTTGATTACATTTGATTAGTAGATGTCTGTGTTTCTGTATCTTGGCATTAAAGTCTCAGTTCAGCCTTGTGTTTTGTCCTAAAATCTTAACAGCCAGCGAAGTCAGAGCACAAACAGGCAGGTGAAACAGATTCACTCTCTGCTTCCTGGCTCTACAACCATGCAGGGTTTTATGTTTTGGACTGGAGTATTTTCAGAGAGTGACCTCTTGTTATCCCTCCTCCACTAATGAAGACCAGACTCTCACAAATGGTGTGTGTGTGTGTGTGTGTGTGTGTGTGTGTGTGTGTGTGTGTGTGTTAACATGCAAGACTGTTTAAATTGTCCCACAAGACTTAATTTTCTCTTTAATGCTAATTTAAATGTGGTTTATTTCTTGTTATAGTACATCATAAACAGATATGTAAATTGTATCATTTCTTCAATAATGATTTACATGTTATGGTATATTATATTAAAGATTGTGTCAAGTATATGGAAGTATTTTAGGATGTTTGCTCTCGACGACGCCAAATGTTGGGTAGCCTTGTTCTTTTGAGAAAACTCCCCTGAAGCACAAGAGGAAATGTGTTTGATATTAATTGCAACAGCTGCGTGTTTGGAATCAACTGAAGTAGCATGACTAGCAAAGAAAAGCATAGCACCTACAAAAGTGTCATCAACAGAAAATCTTGGTGAAACAACTACACCATGGGAAAATACTATCTGCTAATAAGTATCTGCTCGGTAACAGATAAAAAAAACTGATTTCTACTTTTACTACTAAAACTTGAAAAAAAAAACTTAATTGCTCTCCCAGAAAGTTGGTTTGCGGTATCTTTGAAATATTAAAAAAAAAAAAAATGTATACCCTTTATAGATTCAAGCTTTTATTTTTCTAATTCTGACCAAGTTTGCCTGTTTCCACATCAGAGTGTTTTTATGTTTTCATTTGTTTGCATATGATAGTAACAGCCACAGGGAAGACTCCATGTATTGACTCGTGTCACCATTTAGTAGCAGGTAGTTGTTAAAGGCAGTTGACAAGCATTAAAGCCTTCACACATTAAATGTTTATTCCAGCTAAGTACCCAAAGGGGTGGTGGGAGGTTGATGGTAATCATGTCCCGGCTGCTGTTGATAAACGACATCTGTCAGCAGACTTTGAGGGGCCGTCCACACGGAAACGTTTTTTTGTGCAAACGCACATGTTTTGCATCGTTTGGGCCGACCGTCCAGACGAATCCGGCAAACGCACTGCCTGAAAACGCACTTTTTTGAAACCAGGTCTCAGGGTGAAAAAATCCGAAAACGGCTCTCGTTTGGCTTCGTATGGATTTTGAATACAGATCCGTATCGATGATGTCATCGCCACACCCCTCTTTTACACCCTCTCCCACGGCCGCTGACGCACACAACTGCTGTGAAGCTAAGCGAGCATGTCCCATCTCCGTGGTCAAACCAGCACACTATATCTAAATACTGTGTCTCTGCTCCCTGACCCTTCCCTCTGGATTCTACACAAGATATATTGCTAACGTTATGTAGCCAACGTTAAACATCGCTAAAGTAGCTGACTGCTCCAGCAGCGAAGTAACCATTGACGTAACCTTAACGTTAGCTGCTATGGCTATCTGTTTATAAAGTGGAAGTAGATAACTTATCAACTAGCTAGCTAATCTGTCTGCTTATCAACTCCTTGAACGGATTATAGTAACTTTTACCACGGCTTATTGTAGAAAGGCTACTGCAAGAAAAACGTATAGATTATTAAAAAGACATCATTCATGGATCATTGATGTTTGTTTGACTCTGCCGATGTTAGAGCTAGCGAACGTTAGCGCGCTAACGTTAGCTCGCTGCTAGCGCGCTGCAATCATGCAAAATAAAAAGCAATCCAACAGCACATTATACAACGTAAACAAAGACATTTTCTTGCGGCGGCCTTTATAAAATGAGCAGTGGTCAAAGTTATTATAGTCCACGGACGTATTAAGCGAAAATTATAATCTAGCTAGTCATGTTATGATGGGAAGTGGAAGTGACCATGGTCTTCTTCTCCGTTTTTTGGTGAATTTCTGTAGCAGAAAATGTATTGAGTCATTTACAAGTGGATTCGTTTGGACGCAACTATCTTGGAACGAATCCAGGGAAGACGGGTAAAAAAAAAATCGTTTTGGTACGTGTGGACGGGGCCTGAGGCTGGAGATGCTGCCAAAAGTCTCTGAAAAAGAAAGGAGGGAAGGTGAATATAGAGGGGAGAAAGGGAGAAAAAAACCTGCCATTATTAATAACGCAGTCACCTCCGATTTGTTTCCCACCAATGTGTTCAACAAGAGTAGACAAATGTTGATATCTGAATGTTAAGTGTATAAAAATGACCTCCCATGTGAAACTGCCTGTGGAGAGAGAGAGAGTAACTCAAGCATTTACAACACTTAAACTTAAATGTGAGTGAAATGTGAAAACAATTATCTGCTATTTTAACTATTACAACTACTTACTGTATCTGCATGATTGGCCTTAGCAAGTAATACTGTAGATTGCTAGTTGATGTAAAAGCTTCTGGTTACACAATCAGTGAAAAACAAGCATCTGTTTTCATCTTACTCTCAGCAGGGAACATCTTAAGATGCCTAACCTTGCAACCTATGGTGTGTGTGTGTGCGCGTGTGTGTGTGTGTGTGTGTGTGTGTGTGTGGGGGGTTTCCCTCTTCACCCTTCCCCCTGAAGTCAACTTCAGAGAGATGCAGCAGCGCAGCATCATATCCTCTGAGCTTCATATACTCACTGCTATCCACGGTGTTCTCTTTGATACATTACGGCTATCAGCAGTGTGTCTTTTACAGAAACTGGTGAACAGATCCTTTGTGTCCATAGGGTGCAATAGGGGCTTTGCCTGCACTGCACTGCAACTTCATCATCAGTTAAAAGCCAGTGCTGCAGGGCTGCAAGGTTTTGACACTGATTTGCTAATAGCCACTTGATTGTGCCTGTAATTGCACTTTTCTTTGGAAAATGTGTGTGACTTTGACCCATAATACACAACATACTGCAAATGCTCCGAGTAGAAAGATAATCTAATTTCAGATAGGATGGCATCCAGATGACGTGGAAAAAAAGTTCATGGGAACTTTGATGAAAAAAAGGAGATAGGCCTCAGCAAATCTCCTAATCATTTACATCTATAAAAATGTGGACTCAGTCACACACACAAATCCCAGCCTGGTCAGTGCTATAATCCGTACGGCTGTAGAATGATGTCACATGTGTTTGTCCTACTTCTTTATTCCCTTCAGGACATGAGCAGAGGGGTCAGGACTACAGGACACACACTCATGTCTGCTACAACTTTGCAGCCAATGTGCAAATCATGGGAGTCGACGTCAGCCATCATTTAGTTGTCAGGGGTGGAAACAAAATAGATGAGAAATGAAGTGCTGAGACTGGCCTGACCTTGTGGATGATTGCCGCCTAAATAGCAGGGACTGAAATTGGGCATTTTACACCCTGGCAGCTGCCCAAGACACAATTTGTCCCAGTGTGGAGGACAAGATGGCCTGGGTAGCACGCCACATTTAATACCAGTTTCCTGGGAACTCTCATATCCCCATCTGTATAGAACCGTGAGTAGAATAAAAATACAGTGTTCATCAGAAAATTACATCAAATCAACGATGATTAATCATTCTTATTCGCAAATTTTTTGTTTTAATGGTCCTGTTATATATATATATATATATATATATATATATATATATATATATATATATATATATATATATATATATATATATGCTACTTCTATTTAAAAACAAGCGTGATATATAATGTACATTCAGTTGTAATGCAGATAAATTAGTTTGGCATTTTTAGAACCTACTGTATTACATTTCAAATATTTAGCATAAGACATGTTTGTCCTTTTCATGAAATTGTGTTCTCTTCCCAAAATGCTACAGTATGTTATTTCTTATAGAAAGGGTTAGGGAGTTACAGAGTATGATTTCTGGTGGCACAATAATAGTAGCAGTCCTAATTGCCCTTACAGTACATGGTTCTGGCAAAGAAGAGGCAAAGTTAAGGGAGTTAGGTGCAGCTTTCTTCTCCGTGGCCAATGCATGTAACTTGTCTATGTACTAGCTCATTTGTGATGTGTTTTATGATTACTAACAGTATATGGACAAGGTGCTCAGAAACAGGAAGAAACACCACATTTTACTGGAAAAACTAAAGTTTGTGTGGCAGTGCTGCCAAACGTACATTAAATAGGAATCTAGTGCCAGCCGCCGGTTAGCTTAGCACAAAGACTGAAAACAGAGGGAAACAGCTAGCCCGACTCTGCCCGAAGTTAACAAAATCCTCCTATAGTACCAGCACATCTAAAGCTCACTAATTAACACATTATATACTGTTTAATTTGCACAGAAACAGTAGATAGGGACAGGCTAGCTGATTCGCCTCTCTCTGATGAATTAACGGAACCAGCAACCGATGGTCTCCTAATCCCACACGAGAGTGGTATTGATCTTCTCATCTACAGGAGCTCTCGGCAAGGAAGTGAATAATCATATTTCTCAAAATGTTGAACTATTCCTTTAAACTAAATCTTGTTAGAGAATAAAATCAGCTGTTCACCTGTACCTTGCCCAGCAGTAATTTTACTTCTCGTTCCAACAATCTGTACCAGTCCAGAAATTGTATCAGCCACAGGTATTTGGGTCTCCTACTGTAAACCAAACTGTATCTGGCCCTTACCTCAGTTATTTTGTTAGTTTACGAGCTTAATCCAGAGGTACACCTCAGCAGCATCTGCCTGGGATTGGTGGGTTTAAGACTATGAGCAGGGATAATTTATAATGGAATCCAATCCCTAGCTGTCTGTTTGAGAGGGCTGGAACTAATCGATCAGAGGGGAGCATCTGTGAAAGAGATGTTCAGAAAGGCAGCTTTGACTGCGCTGGAGCCAGAAGGGCTACTGTCTGATGCCCCGTTCTGGCATTACGACTTGATACGCCAGTCGAGCTGGCTTTGATGCAAAATATGACGAGATGTAGAAAGGTAAAGCTGGCACATTTCTGTCCCGACTTCTAATTTTGTCATCTCTGCTGTCTTAGGACTTAGCATTTCTTCCCTTATATCTTTAATCCTCTGTCCATGTCCCTCTCCTTTTCACTCTCTTGCATATTTTATATCAGTTTCTGCGTTAAGTCCTTCCCCTCTGAACTCAATCCCCAGTCTGGCCCTCTGCTTGAGCCCCTCAGCTGCTGGTCTGCTCTCACACTAACCCCCTTGTTTATATCAGGGACGCAATTAAGTTGAAGCCAAGTAGAGGAGTCCCAGAGAGAGAGGCAAGAGTGCAAGCTTGTGTGTCAAATTTCAACTTCTACACTCACACACTCCTCCCTTCCCTATTTCACTCATTTTCTCTTTCCCTCCATCCCTCTCGCTCCATCTCCTCTCTTAGGTTTTTTTTCTCATTTTAAAATGCAAAGATATCTGTTCCTCTTGAAAGCAAAGGAAAGAAAAAATAAATAAAGCTGGTACTTGTTGGATTTATTTAATGTAACTTCAAAAAAGGTTCACTGGAAGAGAAATATGTTGCTTGAGATAAACTGATGTACCGCTAAAAATGGCTTAAGCAAGACATTACCTCATCTCTGTGTGATGTAACTTGAATGCATTTATTTATTCTAACAACTTTGCAACAAAATATCAATTTGATGCTGTGACAAATGCATAATTTCATGCACATTTGTACTTAAACAAGTACTTAAAACTTATATATATATATATATATATAACAAGTTTTAAGTACTTGTTTCAGTGACTACAGTTTTTTCCTCTTTTTTTGTCATAGAAGAACTGGTTCGAGTGCTGAGTTCACGTTCTCCACATGTGTGGTCTCCCGGCCCAGGGGACCTATCCCAGAATCCCAGACACACGTGAGCAGGCAGAAGCAGTAGTGCAATGCAGAGTAGATAAACAGTGCTCTTACTGGTCACTGGGCACACTTCACATCTAAACAATGCCAAGTTAAGTACTTTGCAGGAGTATATAGGGAAAGCAAACACAAATACGTGTTCATTTCATGAAAGTCATTTTGGTTATAACTTTTTTTTTTACCACTAACCCAACACTGTGTCAGGACATGTATTTATTTAAGGTTATGCTTGAGTCATAATTTGCATTAATGCAGTATATACATAAGTTTCACATGTGGGCATTAAATGTTTTATAACATAATTCCTTCCTCATTGAATTTAGTGTCAAGCATCTCGATTTCCCTAATTCAGCATTCCAGCTCAGCAGTGCAAGTGTGCCTCACTTTCTCGGGGGAGATGCAGGAAAAACTCCAGGGATGTGTGGCGCGTTGACGGACAGGGGGATAAACAGAGGGATTGTCCCTGACCTCCCAACACCAGTCTGGAGGAAGACGAATAGCCCCCCAATGGGCTCTGAGCAGATAAAATGCACCCTACCGTCTTCAACACCAGGTGTGACAGCCATCAGGGGTGGCCTATCAGCAGGGGGTACAGAGAAGGGGAGGTAAGGGTGAGGGGGCACATTAGGAACATATCAGCAATTACTCCTTGGGTTTATTTGTCTTCCTGCTTTAACGCCTGGATACCAAGTCACATTCATTCTGGGTGTTGATTGTATCTTAAGGTCTAAGTGAGAACACTTTGCAGAGTCATTTGTCGATTATCTGATAATACACTCAAACTTGTTAATGTTATGGTATAGCAACGATTTTAAAGACCTGTAGTTTGTTTATTTGTCAGAGTTTTTCTTCAGTGAATTCTGTGGCCTTGACTTTTCAAGCTTTAGGGCTTATCTGGGAAATTCAGTTCCATCTTTGCTGTTAGTGTACCCAGAGTTGCAAATCAACTTCTTTATGTAATGGAATTCACAGGGTCGAGGACATGTTTACCTCTTTTTCCAGGCCCATTAGGCACAAAGCGGCTATATCATATCTGACACGAGAGAATGGCCTCAATCTGTTTAAGCCATGATCTCTGACTGCATGGGCCCCACATCTTCAGACTGGCCTCTGCAAGCAGAGATATAAAGAGGGATGATAGTCATTTATATGTCCTGAACTTTAAGCAATAAATGTGTTATGGGTGCAGACATCCCACAGACTAGATAAATAAATGGGCTCCGCCGTGTGTAGTTTAAGCCATGGAACAGGACAAAGGTTTTGCAGACGCTCATGTGACCAAAAAAAAATAGCTGGAAATAGCTCCACAGAGGTGAAATTTTAGTTGATAAATTAACATATTTTTTCTCATGGAACAGCATATGCTAATTCTGTCAAAAAAGTCTTCTGTGCATTGTCAAGTGTCAAACTTATCTGCAAAAATAAAAGAAAGAGGCTGTGTGCAAGAGGAGCTCGTGTGAAAAGGGAAGCCCAGACATCTAATTTCCTGTGTGAGCATTTGCCGTAGAACGGGAAGGCCAGACCGCTCTGCGGCTATCAGAAATCAGCCCAATAGTCCCCCGAGCCACCACTGCCCTCGCGATACCCTCTCTCGTCCCCCCTTTCCTCTCAGCCCAGGCCTCAGGGCCACTGTGAGTTAACCTCGCTCAGCCGTGACCAGAAAACAGAGTGATATCTTACTCATCTAATCCCCCTTTCAGTCATCATGCAATAAAGTATGCCTTGCAACCCTTGACCTCACAAGTCAGAACAACCCTTCCACCCTCCTGCAACACCACCCTGCCAACCCCCACCGAGGGACCTATAAAGAAAAGTCAGAAGGGTTGGAACCACAGTTAACAGCTTCAAAAGCATTATCATTGCCAAGGTAGAATGAGTTTGAAACTCAGCCTTCAAAATTTTCAGTACAAGTAATTTTGCTTTGATAAAAATGTTGCTACAGACTTGACACAATGAGTTATAAAGAGAAGGTATTTTTACAATTGTATTGTATTGTAAATTCACATTTGAGAATTTTCTAAAACCACTTAAACTTTGGATAGTTTAGTGATGATATAAGTACAGATTTTATAGCTTTATGTCACAGCCAAAAGTTTTAATTATTTTTAACATATTTTCTGAAAAATCTTGTTTTTTTATCAGATGGTTCTAAACACTACAATATAACACTACAATACAAATAAGACGTAATTGCTATATAGAAGAAGCCAGTCAGAAGCACAAATCAGAGCTGTAGGAAATACTTCAATTTGGAACAAAACACAGATGCATGCTTGATGAATCCATGCAAAATTGAGCCCAAATCCAAAAGTGGACTGATTTCAACTGCTGAATGTATCATTAGATTCCTTCAGATAATTAAATTTAATGTCTTCCCCACCATAAGCAGCACACAGCAACAACTCTTAAGCTTGGTGACTGGATATTTCCTACCAAAACTCTCTGTGGGAGTCATAGACATTCCTCTTCAGAATATATACAGAAATATATACTGTATATATTTTTTTGTTTGTTTTATTAAATCCAATCCAACTTTATTTGTTAAGCGCTTTAAAACAACCAAAGTTGACCAAAGTGCTGTACAGAAGAATAAATAAAACATCATAAATAAAAGAATTATGACATGAGTAAAAATAATAACTGCACAACGAAAAGCAATCAATATAAATAATTACATGAAGTAAATAAAGTCGACATCTTACTAGGTGTCAAAGGCCACAGAGAAGAGAGGGTTTTAAGACGGGATTTAAAAACAGACAAAGAAGAGGCCTGTTTAACGTGCAGAGGCAAATCATTCCATAATTTAGGAGCCGACACAGCAAAGGCATGGTCCCCTCTGAGCTTCCGCTTAGTTTTAGGCACACTCAGGAGCAGCTGATCATCTGACCTGAGAGAGCGAGTGGGTATATAAGGGCATATAATAGGCTCAGAGAGGTAGGGCGGCGCAAGATCATTCAGGCCTTTAAAAGCAAATAAAAGAATTTTAAAATGGATCCTAAATTGAATAGGCAGCCAGTGGAGTCAGGCTAAAATGGGGGAAATGTGCACATGTTTACGTGTGCCAGTTAAAAGACATGCAGCAGCATTCTGTACCATATGGAGACAGGCGATGGAGGACCCACTTAACCCCACATAAAGTGCATTACAGTAATCCAGCCGAGTGGTAACAAAGGCATGGATTACCGTCTCAAAGTGCTGTCTTGACAGTATTGGCTTTATTTTGGCCAGCTGCCTCAAGTGGAAGAAGCTTGATTTGACAACAACCTTGATCTGACTGCTAAACTTCAGCTACGCCACTTTAACCCCTAGGTTTTTGATGCTAGGTTTAATATACTGGGCCAAGGAATCCAGATCTACAGAGTGGTTCCCAGTGGTGCCACCAAAAACCATCACTTCCGTTTTTTCATCATTAAAATTTAGTTCAGAGCCATTCAGGCCTTTATGTCGTCGAGACACTTAAGTAGCAATCTGACAGAGTATGCATCTTTCTTTTTGAGCGGCACATAAATCTGACTGTCATCTGCATAACAGTGGAATGAAATGTCGTGCTTCCTAAGTATGGAACCAAGTGGGAGCAAATAAAGAGAGAAAAGGAGAGGGCCAAAAACTGAGCCCTGTGGGACCCCACACGGGGCTCCCACAGGGCTCCGTGTGGGAGCCCATAGCATTTGGTTGCTCATCTTTTGAACTGATGATTCAACAAAGAGACTTTCATTCAAGCCTTATGAGTGCTCCAACTGCAGATCACCAAATGTCTCTATGGAAAATCAATGGGTTTTTTACGTCCATAAGTCTTCCCACTTCACTTCTTTTTTTATCTCCAATTAACAAATGGTGCACATCTCCAGCTGCTCCTTTAAAGTGTGTTAACCTACATCAATGATCTCCTCATTCTCCAGCATTAAGATGCTTTGGACAGATGCAGACTTAGGCAACAGCATGCAGCAAATACATCTGCTGTGGCCCCACCTCTATCCCCGCCTCTACTCACTTTATGTAGGAATGTCACAGAGGGAGACTCTCTGACAGTGAGGACATGAGGAGTACAGAGGGCATGATGAGTGCAATATGACCATATGACAATTACAAGAAAGACATGGACACATGTGGAGGACTTTGTTGCCCCGTGTCTGTGTGCAACTTGCAGTGTGCCTGGTGCATGCATGCTCCCTTTGGTTACCTTGTATGTGCACATACACAGTGCATTCATATGTACGTGTGTGTGTGTGTGTGTGTGTGTGTGTGTGTGTGTGTGTGTGTGTGTGTGTGTGTGTGTGTGTGAGTGTGTGTGAGAGAGAGAGAGAGAGAGAGAGAGAGAGAGACTAAAGCTGCCCAAAGGGGTTCAGGGCTCCCTTGCTCCAGCACATCTGGGCTTTATATCAGGCCTTTAATTAATCCTGAGTGAAGGCCAGGCAGTGACAGGCTGACTGGGCAGGCTCCAGTCCAGGACAGGGCCTGATTTATTACAACTGAGCTCCAACCAGCATTGATTTATTTCAGACGCAGGAAAGGGGAGAGTAGAGGGGGTGTGTTTAAAGGGGACTGGGGGGTGGACACAGAAACAGCACTGTTACACTGGGAAGGGGGACACTGAGGTTGAGATTGACTCAGAAAGGTGAGTAACAGACTGATAGGCTGTGACTAAAGACAGGGGAGGTTGTGCCTTTGTGATGTTTTGTTTTAAAAGCAGGCTTTGCATATTGCTGGAGGCTATTTTTACTGTTGGTAAGCAGTCAAGCCGTCGAGAAAGACAGAGCAAAGAATGATGTATGTGATGGAGGAAAAGGGAGAGATTATGAAAGTTGAAAAATCTCTCTCCATCAGGTGGGTTATGTTCCCTCCCAGGCATGTGCTGTCAGTCAGAGTGACTCCACTCGCCTTATCTCCCGACACAGGGGGACTGTAAATCCTCCTCTGCTCATTTGACTTAATCATGATAGTCATCTGAACTCAGCAAAACACAGGAAAGCATATCCCTTCCCCCTTCTCACCTCCCCCAGGTCTATAGGATGGCAAGAGGAGTATGTAAAAAAGGATGTTCTTTTTATTATCCAACACATGCATCAAGTAGTCACAAATGGTCCACAGTGTTGTGGAATGTGATAGCTGTGTGTGTGTCTCTGTGTTTTTGTGCATGAGGTTATATTACTGACTCATTAATTCTTGTTGCTTCCTCATGTGTTGAAGAAAAAATGCCAAGTGGGGCTCAGTTTTTATGAGCCTTGGTCACTGTGTGCCCTCAACATGCTTCCAACTGATAAGGATTTTTATGACAGTCAACTTTTACACAAATAGACAGCTTCTTGCTTAAAAAATATATACAGTATGACAAAAATTCACCTCAGCAAACAAAACTTTTCTTTTTCCTTTTTGTGCACAAAACACTCATTCAATGCAGTCACACTCAAATCTATCCTCAAGCATTTTCAAGCTATTTCTGTTGGTGACTTTGTAAAAATTAAAATCATAAATCAGTAGGATGTAAAAACCATTACACTACAAATTTTATTAGACTTTTTTATTATTACTACAGTCTGCTGTGGAGATGGATTATATTGCTTAATTTGTTTTTGCTAAGAAATGACAACAGTTAGCTGGCACCACCTTTCAGAAAAAAACATTTTTATTTTACAATATACACTCTTTGCCATTTGTGTATCTCTGCCTTTGAATGGTGACTGGCTCTGAATCCAGCAGTCGGCTGTGATTAATGGGCCTTTTTAGCACTATCGTCTAGACGTCAAATCCCAAAATACCTTGGGGCATAAGGACACATCATTGTTGTTACAGGGCTGCCACCCTCACCCTCCCCTTGCTCATTTCATAGGATTGCTCAATAGGCAGTCTGGGTCAGTAGAAACGTCTTCAATCAATACAGTATAATTTGTTTTATTTTATTTATTTATAGCATATTTCTAATTTAATGATTTAAACAGGTAAAACATGGATTATTGTTTCTATGTAATCCATGCCAGAGTCTGTCTAGGCTTTTTACAAAAGTATGCAAACTTTAAAAAAAAACAAAAAACTTTTTAACTTTGTTTTGAAAGGTGCTGGAGATGTGTTTAGTACTACTAATAGTAGTAATCTTTAACACAACTCCTTAAAAATGAACTGCCTGTACTGAATCATCAGATTCATTGAATAAAAAAGCAGTAGCTTTTAGCAGTTGAGCTCCCCTCACTGGTGTCCGAGAGCATTGTGTCAGCTCAGCCGTGATGCACAGTACTGTACGTTATTTCCTCATTAAAAGCCAAAGAAACAATCATGATGTGAGCTGCTGGCTTGAACCAGCAACAGACTGAACGTGCTACTGAATGGAAGATTCAGAAACAGCCAAGCACGACGCATGGTGATGCATTCACCTGCTTGTGTACGTACTGAGGTGCATCTGAACAGTCATGCAAGTGAAAAAACATGAACAAACTATCAAAGTCAGTGACTACAAATCTTTGAACTGAGCTGGACAAAACAATTTTTTATTGCCTTGAAGGCCTCTAAAGGGTTTAAACAGCAGACCAGAGCCTGGTTGGAGAGTGAGCTAAGGATTCATGGGAAACAGGAAATACTCTCACTAGAGAGACCAGACATGTTACTGACCATCTTTCAGTTTCTTTGTCTGAATTGTTAAAGATAAAGCCTTCAGTGTCAGATTCTGAGGAGGTCACAAATGAGAGAAGAAACTACAACCCAGTGGCCACAACGTGAATTGTTGCATTATAAATTTGGTCTAGAAGCCAGCAGGGTTCATGTTGTCCTGAATCTTCCCGCCAGCACTTCACCAGAGGGGAAACAGAGTAACAGAGTTTAAGCTCTTGCCAAGAGTGGAATGAGCCTGGGCTGTTTGTGAGGTCGAGGCTGGGGCTTTTGAGTACCGCAGACTCATATCTCCCTCCCTATCCCCTTCCCTCACATCGGCCAGAGACGGCCACTTTCAGTGCACCCATGGGGAATGGGGAATTCAGCCTGCCACCCCCTAAGAACATATTTTGAGCAAGACCTCTTTTCATAGACATATAATCGCTAATATTGCAAGGAATGTGCTTTTATAAATAGAAAATGTCAAAAAAGAGAGGGAGTTTTAAAAAGAATCTTTTGCTCAAATATCCTTGTTTAGATTGTGGCATTAAAGACAGCAGCAGCTCTGAGGGCAAGCAGCAAACTGAGACTTAAAAGACCCCTAGGGGAAATTTTAAGGATTCATTTAAAGACAATAAAATGAGTCATGACACCCTAGCAGTGTTGGACCAAATATTGTGAGACTGCTTGGACTCACAAACCTATATTCATTAGTACATTAATCATGAAATTGACCATCCCCTAAACCCCTCCCCACGAACAGCGATTGTCCAATCATAGCTTAACTTTCAGGCAGGCATGTCAAGCTTTGGATTTCTCCACATACTATATTTAAGGGGTGTGTATGGGGCTGTAGTAATATATGATGAGTTTGGAAGGTGGTTTATTTTTCTTAACTCTTTCCAAAGCCAAAATTAAAAGAGTAGAAACAGTATAAGGAATGGATTTAACTGTGTCTGCCCTAATGTAAACTGCAAATATTAGCATTTCTGGCTAAGTAACTTACTCTCTAGCCTAAGAGTAGTCTAGTAACCTCACCCAGCGTTACTTCCAAGGCTTAAGATTTCATATTACATTATTTTGTGGTGCAAAGGGTGATGCAAAGAAACGCCATGTTTATAACCAGCATGTCCACTGTATGGTATTCCCTGAATGTGGCGAAGCCAGTCCTGGAAACTTTCAGAGTTTACGTTACCGGCTCTGTCCTGTTCTGTACTGGATTTGGGGAAGTTTGCGCCCTAGCAATCCCAACTAATGTTACCCGAGATAGTGTTACGTGTGCTAGATACATTGGTTAGCCCTCGTCATTTTCTCTTTCTCTTGTTTGAAAAACAAAACATTAAAAGGATAAATCTGACATCTGCCTTGCTTGTTTAACTATGTTTTTTTATAGTAAGCATCCAAACCATCCAAAGATTATATTAGAATAAATATGATTTTAGTTGCATTTTTATTAACACTACTGTACTCTAATACTAGAGCTAATTAGCTTTATCTTGCAACACAGAAACAGTGCTCCTTTATTTGCATGTCTTCTAAATGGACCACCATCACCTGTTGAGGATGCTGCCGCTTTTGCCTGGGACACGTAGCTTTAGCACATTTAGCATTACATTGTGTATGTAGCCATCATGTGCATTATTCTACAGGGTTCACCTTTTAAACAACAGGAGAAGTCAGCTGGAGATGGAGTTTTTAACCAATGGGGTTGTGGTGTTAGCATTATCTTATGCTAGCTAGCTCCACTGATCAAATCTGATACCAAAAGTCATGAAGTCGTTTACTACAAATGAGAAGGCTGCCATTGTTTCAAAAAAGAATAGTAGCAACTAGAGTAGCACATCTGACATTATTATTGTAAACTTCATATGAAAAGTCAATTGGGGACGATCTTTTTTTTTCACTAGAGGGCTAAGAAAAGTACAATTTTATTAACACACCTCATTAGCTTTATTATCATTGTCATCCCCACTATCTTTATCATCATCTACACTTTAATTATCATCATAATCTTTACCATCATTATGATTATCCGCACAGTCATCACTATTGTCATTAGCACACACAGTATCTGGTGTTCATTTGGAACAGGCTATACAAATAGTTAGTCTGTTCCCCTTCAAATTACCAAGATCATATTTCTGTTTAGGTCATTTTTACATGCTTGAGGAATCGTGTAAATCACATTTAAAAAGCATATACAAGTCATTATACCACTGAAACTCTAATTCAGCAGAGTGCACTGGAGAATATTCAGACCTCATTTGTGGTGTAAACATGTCTTTACTTATCCAGATTAACTCTGCAGATCAGATTACTCTTTCTTCCCTGACGTCCCTCAACAGCGCAGTTAAGGAAACCAACCCCAGTATCCCAAAGCAACTGGTGGCCCTACAATATTTTCTCTTAATTAGATGTGTTTTAAGTCATTACAATCTATTTCATTCTGTGCTCATGTTACAGCAGTTAAGCATTTTCTTGTGTATGTTACAGTGAAGTGCGTTTGGCCTGCTTGCTGGATGTCTTGTGAAGCCCAAGGCCACAAGCAGCGAGACCCGTCCATCAGTGGCAGTTATTAGGGGAGACCACCGGTGAACCAGGGCCATTTGGTGGACCTAATAACAACGTGAATGGGAGAGCTGGGGGACAGGAAGCGCAGCCAGACAGGCCGGTGCTGAGAAAAGCACTTTTCAGTGAGGGAGGCCTCCTTGGAAAAAAAACAATGACAAGGCCTATTTCAGCCCGAAACACTCCAATGGCTTACTTCCAGATGACAACCCAACGCTATCACTTGATGCTTTTGCTCAGGGACTGAAACAGTCTGAACAATAATGGTGGAAAAGGCCTGGAAAATAATCACAAATCCCATTTAATTTTACAATGTTGAACAGAAGCAATCATGAAAACAATTACAAGAAATGGATTTGATCTGTCCTCCTCTCCTGTAATCCGGGTGCTATGTTGGAACCAAAGCCAGTTTGACAGTAAAGATTTGGGACCCCACGTGTTTTAACTGCCTATCAACATGGGAGGCTTTCACTTTACAGCCCGGGGTTTATTGCGCGACAGCTTAAACATAGCTCAGGTTTCATGCAGGACTGATTCACTGTTCAGCCTCTCCCCTCTTCTGACTGGAGGATAAGAGGCATCTTGGCTCACAGAGCCAATATGAATTTAGTGTAAAGACAGAAAATAACAATGACACTTCAACTGAAAACTTAAAAGTACAGTAAACTGTAATAAACCAGATGATTTACCAGTCAAGAAACCACAAGAGATGTATAACTTGGAGAATCTGATGAAAATACCTAACTTTGTCTATTTTTAATGCTTAAAAACTTGACCTATTGTATGATACCATACAGTAAAATACACTTTCTAGGGGTCATTCTAAGTGAAGTCTAAATACCATGAAGGGATCCAGGAAAAAGTCTTTCTCATATTCAAAGATATAGGATTTGAGCGGTTTTGCACCTTGCGCAAAATTGAGGTTCACATGTGTCCAAGCTATACAAATACAATATTATCAGCCTATACCGACCTATAAATATCAGTGCTTTGTGGGTGAATTTAATAGTTTATTTCCTGTGATATGTCTATGTAAAAACACCAAAAGCCAGCATAGTCATTAGTGGCTCTGACATCAGACTTGTGTGAGGCCTGGAATAACTCCTTATCTGGTTAAATGGACCAATGGCTGAGACAGATTTACTGTTCAGTATAAAGGCAGCCCTGAAACAGGAGACATTACACCAGTGTTTTTCAATCACTTTGAGCACTGGAATTGCACAGAAGGGAAAAAGCGGCAAAAACGATACTCTAAACTACTGATGGAGTCACAGTTTTGGAATTCCCAAGCTGTCACTCTGAACAAAGGTGCATTCATTTTTTGTATATGTGACACGGCATCATACTGTGCATTTATTGATTGTAAATATCAAATATTGGTGTGGGATATCCATTACAGAAACACAAATCTGCATTGTTTTTATACTTGGTCACTAGGAAACAGGTCTGGTTTGTAGGTATTGCTCCGGTGATTTGTTATATCTGGGGAGCTCATTGGGTCGATGTCAAGTCTGCTATGAGAGACTAAGGAAGGATGAAATGAAATGATGCTTAGCCAGATGTAGATCCAAACCAGCAGCCATAAGGCTGACCACTACGACCATCCACCATAAAAACAGACACAGGTTTTTATTTACCATGAAACCTATGAGACAGAGACGCTAAAACTCACAAAAACAAATGGAGTTTTGCTGGGCTTTTCATTAATAACTACAACACTATGGTGATTTTTAATATTAGGTTTCTACATTATTAGTCACTGAAAAAGTGCAGGACTACTGTTTTAAGAGCGTAATCGCTGAGCCAATAGTAGATGGCCAAACAAACAGTTTAGCTGAGAGCTGTTTGCTCTTTAAAGGATAAGGCTGGTGATACAGTGTTCTGTATTTGGTTTGCACCAGTGAGTTTTTACAACAGCATTGGCAGTGTATATAGGAAACATGTCAACCAGTGCTACATTGTGGCTCATTAATGTGTTTTTAAATAGTTTCTGGACAACAATGGAGGTCTATGGCAGCGGAATAAACTGTATGAGGCTTTGGCTACATAGACAAAACTTGTAAGTAGGATAATTTCTTAATGTTTTTTCATTGGATGATGTCACCATATATTTCCTTTAAGACTAATAAGTTAAGAACAAAATGAGAAACAAATCTGAGTAAATTCTAAGATCAATGAAACCAATATCTGTTGACCTCTTAAAGATAATTGCTTTACTCTTTGCCACACTTGGTGATGTAAACCATCTATTTGTTTGACCAGTTTTTGTTTCCTGTGCAGCGTTACTATCTGGAACAAAAGTAGGTGTTTTTGGCTCTACTGAATTCTGGGAAGTTTGGAGTTGTTGTCTGAGGGCCTCAGCAGTTCTGCACTCCCTCTTGGCAGAACTTCATAAGAGGACTCATGCAGCTCAAATATTTCAGCTTCAAATGATCTAGAAAAACACATTCCCACTGGGTGGTTAAAAGTGGGCGTGTACTATATGTGCACTTGTGAAGGATGGGAGTGTGTGTGTGTGTGTGTGTGTGTGTGTGTGTGTGTGTGTGTGTGTGTGTGTGTGTGTGTGTGTGTGTGTGTGTGTGTGTGTGTGTGTGTGTGTTTGTACATGAGCTGTTCTGTGAAGACTTTATTTGTCTATAACTTGTGACTGTAGTGACTCCGAGCGCTTCATATCCTGCCGATTTCACATACTCTTCCAAATGACTTATCTGTTACACTGTGATTGTTTTTTTGATTAAATGAACCCAAACAAGCTCTTTTGTAGCAGACAAAAAATTTAATATTTTAGAAGAAATTAAGTCATAGACAAGATTAAAAAGCCCTCACCGCCACACATCAACTATTCCCGGGACCTATCGTGAGAGAAAGTCTAGAGACCTCATCATGAAAAGTCAAAGCTGTGCATTCTCACTTCCATGATCCTCATCCAACCACACAACACATTTGTATAAGGTCAGTATCAGACGTTGGGCTCATGGCCAAAGAAAATCTGATGGAATTTATCAACAGAAAATGTACAAAATAACACAAATGGCTTTGTGAGGCGGGTGCTGGGTGGTGAGTAAATCAGAGGCTATATTGCTAGGCCTGTAAGACCACCCTGGCTTTCAAGCTCCTAAAGCCTACCCACAGGCCAGAAAACAACCAAGCAGCCCGACCACTGAACTCCCCTATTTCTACTAGAACAAAAATCTAAAAGTCTATGAGCAGCCTGGAACCAGAAAAACAAGCAGTCAGATCTGCACACTCAGGCCACTGAAAACCAACAGAAGCTCTTTTCTACCAACAAATGCGTAGGAAGACAAACTAAGAAGATGACTGTGCCTGACTTCAATTTATTTTGTTTATTCTTATATCTATCATATTTTGTAGAGGGAAATGAAAAATTAGACAGGTAAGTCAGTTGTAATTTATTGTAATAAAGACAATAAGGAAGTGCTTAAATTTGAAATTTTAAAAATGTTATTACCTCCAAAAGCTGTGATGCTGTGAATAATTGTCTTTCTTGTTGATTATTGCCAGTTAGGTTTTTCCTTTTGATTAGCTATGTTCTTCTTACAATAAACAACATTTTGTTTGCACTAAATAAAACAAATCAGGGTTTTCTTATTGTTATGTTATGTTACAGGAATAAATTATCAAAAAACTTTATTATAGAATTAGATCATATATATATATACATATGTATATATATATATATATATATATATATATATATATATATATATATATATATATATATATATTGAACTGATGTTTAATTCATGATTCAGTTTTCTTCCATGTGATAGTCTTTATTTAAAAAAAATGTTTGTCAAAATATGTATTGCAAAATCAACACAGATACATTTGAGATATTATTTCAGTGTAATTCAGTGGATTCCACATCAGTTCAGGACCATGACATTTGTAAATCTATAGCATTTTTTTAATTGTTTTTTTGGGGGGGCATTTCCGCCTCTAATGGATAGGACAGCTAGATAAGAAAAGGGAGAGACATGGGGGGAGACATGCAGAAAATCGTCCAAGGTCGGACTTGAAGCCTGGACCTTCTGCGTCGAGTAGCATAAACCTGTGTTTTATATCTATTTGATTCTCCAGATACAGAAACAGAAGCGTAGGTTCTCACTGCTTTATATCCTGAGCATTATTCGTCTTCACAAAACAGGGGATATTATATTAAAAGATCATTAGTTGCAGTATGTAGTTGACATGGAGCCCAAAAAATAATTATGCTTCAGCTTAGGAGTTTGCTATTAGTTGCAATGTGTGTACATGTGTCTGAGTGGACATAAGGGTAATTTGCAGTGTATATGAGTATGTGTACGTTGCTGGAATAAAGAGAATTACTGACAATATTTTGTTTGGTGATTTGGACGGTAAGACATTAGAGAGAAGACACTGATCATTTGCTGTTTTTACTCTGCCAAAGCCAACACTACTAAACTTCAGGTAGTCACACAGTAAAGGACTTTGATTTCAACCTCAGTCAAACACATTTTAATCACCCACAATTCCAATATGAATGTAAATACTGGCAGCAAGATACGCATGTTAAAAATGAAAAGAGCTTACATGTACAGAAAAATGCCATTTTGCATCAACATTTCTATACAGAATGAAACTTAAGCAAATGACCTTCATGTGTTTGGATAACTAACATACACTAGGGTAGGCCTATGTGTACTATACAACTGACATAAAACTTTGCCACCAGTGTTTTTAAAAGCCTTATTGGAGATCAGTGCAATTAGCCTACGCAAAACCTTTGCTCCTTTCTCTGCTGGCTGGTGGTGCTTATTTGCTTCTTTTATAGGCCTCAGCTGGTGTTCATATTGACATAAGCCTATAATAAAAATAATTTGCATTGAGAAGTGTTGATTTTGGGGTTAGGTTTTTTTTAGTACTGTTTTCTAAAAGTGTCAGTGCAGTAGAGTGACACAAATTCACTTAATGCAAAATAAAAGAAAAAGTTTTGTGTAATATATAATATATATGCCTCTTAAATCCCTGTTTATACAAAGTATTTCCCTAACGTAAAGCACATTCACAGTTCCTATAGCAACCAGTTGTTGCAACAAAAATACAGGTGTAGAGACCTGGGAGAGCTCACAAAATCCCTTAGAGGTGTCCTTTACTTATATTAAATGTCTCAAATGTGCCAGCCCCACGCTGACCACCTCCCATGGGTTAAACTGGTAAACAGGCTCTGTGCGAAAACTGAGAGGATGAAGTAATTTCTTACTCATGTCAAGTCTGGCAACTGTGTGGCACTGTATCTCCCCAACATTTCTGGAGACAATGATGTCATAGCTGTTACCTCAACCCTACACTAAGACTAAGTGCTGTAAAGTACCACTGAGGCCACAGGCAGGTGACTCTAGCATCAGTAGTGGCCCCAGCTGGGCTGTAATAAGACTTTTCATAAAATACTCTCCCTCCAGACTTGTATTTCTCAGATTGAGACAATTATGTGCTTAAAGTTAAATTTGTGCTGTATTAAGTCTCTTAATCTTCATCCTGTGACTCATGCTGTTTGTAAGCGCTAATTGCAGTTTATAAAAATTGTTACTGAATGTTTAATGTGTGTGTTAGTACATCCAGATTAATGTGGATACATTTGAAATCAACATTTAGACTGGAAAATGTTTCCACCCACACTTGCATTTTCAAAAAGCTTACAAAAATGATTGATGAAAACACAGAAACATTAAAACAATAGAACAACTTGTCCTTGCTCTTTTTAGCATATTACAAATATTCCGCCACTTAATATGGGTTGTGCTGGATGAATAGACTGACATCAACAAACTGACTGTGATGTGATTGGATGATCTTAAGGGTAAAGCTCCACTGTGTTTCCTTTTTTAAAGAGTCAAAAATCTGCACTTTCAGCACATTGTGTGTCAGTAGTAGCCACATGTAATGGGCAGACAGAAGGGCCTCACAGAAAAATACCCCTTTTGCTTTGAGCAACATAAAACAAGTTAGTAGACCTAAAAGGAAAAAATACTCAATGGTTAATTCAGCATTGGTTTGTTTTTACAACTTTGGTTGAACCTTGTTTTGTGGTTTTGGCCAACATTGCACTCACCAAGTTAACTGGTGAGATCGCCACAACAAAGTTCAATAAGGCGAAGAGCACAAGCATGACACAACCATAACAAACAAATTTGGAAGAGAAAATAATGTCAAAGTTATCACTGAACTATCCATCATTTTACAGACCTATTTCCTGGTTCAACATTGACTTGCACTACTCATTGTGTGTAGACCTGGGTAAACCCAGCCCAATCTGCCAGCGATTTGATTTCACCCTGCAGCTCAGGCTGGAAACCTGTTTGTTTATATATCCTGCTTCCGTTACAATTTTGTGGGGACCAATCACAAACTGGCTAATCCACCTGGCGTGCTATTAGCGGGTTTAACACGATGATGGTAGAGAAGGGACCAAGCAGCTTATTGTTTACATTCAGCCACCGAAGCGCAGCAATCCGTTGATGCCGCTGTCGCTGCTTCGTCACCCGGATCACTGATCTGATTGGTTGAAGGACTATCCAATTGCGTACAGAGTCATTTGAACTATGCCCGTTGATCTTGCCTCTTGTGCAGTAGAAAATACAGAGCAGACTCTCCAGACTAATGTTCAATCTTAAAAGATTGAGCTTGGTCTGGTGATAGCCAGACTACATTGTGTGTGTTTTTCTGTCCAATGAGGATCTATTACTATCACTTTTCCTTTAACCTCCAAACATAATCTGGCTTTTGTTGTAGCAATGTTGTAATGTTCTTAACAATTATATTGGTGAGTATGAAGCTAAGAAGGCCAAATTGTAATAAACTGGAATGATCCTCAAAATACCAATGTGGTGCATCTTCCTTTACAGCAACCACGTTTTAAGAAGAACACAGTGTTGCCAGAAATGTCATAAACTGGTCATCTGTGGGTTTCATTACTTTGACCAAACTTCATATCTAAGTATTGAGGTTAGTAATCATCTACTCTGCAATGCATGCACAGGCGTGACTCCTCTCAAAATCCCACAACGAGTTGACTTATCAGGCTGGCCTGATCCAGGCTGGTCTGCTATTGTCATGATTTACAGTGGCTCCACTCTGCTTGAAGGGTGCAAAGTGCTTCTAATAAACGGTTTAGGGTTTCCTCATCTGCTCGCTGCTTGCCAGCCGCTTTACAAAAGACTTTCAGAGTTAACTGACAGTAAATGGGGGAGCTGGATCCTTCCCCAAGCAATAGTTGTGCGTTGGGTGGAGGTGGAGCTGCAAGTGGGTAACAGATGCATATAGATAAAGACAGAGAGACAGTCAGACAGACAGTCATAGAGTATAAATAACAGGCAAGCCATGGCATCCATGAGTGAAACAAGAGAACTATTAGGCCTTGTTGAAAGAGCACTTGTGTGGAGACAAGCCAGGCGATAATATTTCACAGGTAAAGAGATGTCCACATGACGATAACACCCACTAGCAGAGAGGATGAGTGGGGGATGAGTGAGAGGTCCCAGGCCCTCAGTGGACCGCCCTCCCTCCACCCCCACCACCACTCACGGCTGAGAGGAGATACCACAGGAGCAGGGAGGCTGTTATTCTCATGGCTATCCTGGTTCATCAGCAGATTCTTATCATGCCTACAGACTCAATCTCAACTCCAGGTCAATGATGCACTCGCCTGAAAAAAATCCTTAAAAATGCTTAAACTGTGACCAGCAATGTCACTCCAGGTCATCTTTAATTAGTTAGAGGTTGTCATGGATGAGATTGAAGTGAGAGAAGGTGGCGTATGATCGTTACTGCCTGAAGAGTGGAAATGTGATCTCCCGCAGGCTCTTCACTATACTGTAGTCTGACGCATCTCATATCGCCGCCGTCATGCACTGGTGTTAGAGGTGCATTTAGCCAACAAAGAATATGAAACCTAATCACCTCCTTGGTATTATCTCCTTAAAGCATCAGTTGGCTATGGAATTAGAGGCTTACTATTTAATAGTGCTGGCGTCATCTCCTTTCATGAGAACTCTAAACTCTTACCTTTTTATATTTTCACAGACCCTGGCCAGAATTTCCACAATTTGTACCTCCCCATGCCACCACCCTGGTTGGCCTCTACCAACAGTTCCTATGGTTTTAGTTGTTTAAAATAGCACTCTCATCTTTAAAGGGCTTGTTTGACATATCGGGAGAATTAGTGTAATAAATATAAAGGTACCGCCAGCAGCCATCTAGCTTAGCAAAAACTGGAAGCTGGGGAAAATGGCTACTGGCTTTGTCCATTGTTAAAAACAATTTTTAACACAATAATTTGTCAGCTTTTTGTAGTGGTAGAAAAAAATGGGTTACTTTTGGACACATCCAGGCTAGCTGTTTCTCTGTATTTATGATCTGTATGCTATTCCATGCTATGCTAATCTAAGTTAAGTGGCCACTAGCAATAGCTTCATATTTACCTAGGAAAAACAGTATCCTCTCATTCAACCACAACAAGAAAGCGAACAATAGCAGACATTTCCAGAAGTTGAACTATTTCTTTAAGATGATAAACTGTCATCTCAAACAGTTTGACTCTTGGTACTTTAACTATTTATTTGATTTTTAACGTCTTGTCTAACGGTATGGCTCGAAAAAGAACAGTTAGGACTTTGTTTCCCAAAGGAGCATGAATGCTTTAATGTATGTACTCATACTTGCAGGCCATATACAACAGGACACTTTTAAGAAATCTCATTGCAAGTGTTGCCTGAATAGGCCTGTAACTCAACAGAAAAACATGTTTTATTCTATGTAAATGCACATTAAGTTGATTGTACTGTACAGTTTTAGTTTGGTGATTTAGTGCTGTGTTTAGTGCAAGATGGGGAGGTAACGTGTGGGCCGGGGTTCAGTTTAATTGAGTAAGACAGGATGAGATGTCCAGTCATCCCCCCTGCTGCCCTCAGAGAAATGGAGAGGGACAGGAGGAGTCTGAATTAATCAGCCGCATCTCACTGGTCAGTGAACTGTAGTTCATTAGACTGCTGGGAGAAGAAATGAGTGAGCAGACACAAAGAGGGAGAAGGGAGCTGGGAATGCAAAATGATCAGGGAATTAATGTAATTCATGTTTAGTGTGTCAGTATAATCATTATTGGGTTTCGCTGTCACTAGTTGTAACTCCAGGGGGTTAGAAAGGGAAGATCGAAGGCACAATTTGGCTTAAACACCAGAAAATAAAGTCATCCAGTTTTACTGAGTTTAAGTTGATTAAACCATCTCGATTGGCCCTATATGCCTGCCCTTTATGAACATCTTGGCAAAACTAATCTTATCAACATATAATTGCTTCAACTTGCCCAGTATTAAAATATTAAATCTGCAACAAAATTAATCCAACTTTGCATAGTCTAGCAACCTAAATCAAAATTGGTAATATTGTTGTTGTAAGGATATTTCTAACCTGATCGAAAGGAAAGGGAACTTCAAACAATGTTGGAGCTACTGAAACAAAAAGTATCTGAAAATCAATCCTGCTCTGAACTGTGACCACAATAGAAGCATACGAGCCATCATTTGGTCTATGAAGGTTACTGCCCCAGGCATGTTAGCCATGCTCAATTCAGCAAAACATACAAACACAAAGAATATATTTACTGAGCAATGTAAAAATAGAGACAACTGATAATTACTGGAAAGCACAAGAAGTAACTTAATCACTATGTTTTGTAAATAATGGCTCTTTTGCTGTGTCTCACTGGCTGTGTCCAAAATCACTATGAAATCAATAATTTAATTATTATTTAATTTATAACCCATTGCCTTAAACTGTTTTTACACAATGTGAAACGTCACAGGTCAAGTTTTGTTAACACAGAGCGGTAAGTTGCAGTAGACAAATCAAGTTTACATTAGTAGTCATTACTAAAAATCATTAGTAAGCAAAAGTTATTTTTTTCTGGAGTCATGTTGTCTAAAATAAGCATGTTAAGTTAAAGCTTTAGTGCGTAACTTTTTGATATTTATGAACGTCTGTTACATTCAAGCTATTGCCAAATGAGTTGATACAAAGCTAATTAAGACTATCAGCTCCATGAAACTCTCTCTGTATTTCTCAGTATGGCTATGTTCAGAAACGGGTGTCGTCCGGCAACTTTTGCGTGCAGAAAATCAAGTGAAGATAATTATCTCTTCTGAAGAGTCCATGTTTTTCAGAAACCACGCACTATAGCTTTAAACATGCAAAGAAACTACACTAATATGTAATATTGGTACACTTAACACAACAATAGAAGTAATTCCCTTACATAAATATTGTTCTTTCTTCAATACAAAATAATTTTAAGAACAAGATGTTCAATATATTTACTCCAAAATTAGTGGAGGTAAAACTAGCCTTTCACTGCCCAGAAGCCATCAGTCCCCACCCGGGTCTCGGTCATGGTGCAACAATAAATGTAGAACTAAAACCCAGATAACGTAAATGCACACCCAAAACATTAACAGAACATTATTAAAACATTATCTATAGCTAGGACAGAAACCGAACATCTATTTTTTCCCATGAGCCTTTGCACCGCTTCAGAGCAGAACAGTTTGAATGACCTCTTCCTTCCCATATAGAAACTTAACATTCTACGTTATCTCTGCTTAATATGATCTGTGCACTGCATACTTAAGATT
Source organism: Perca flavescens (assembly GCF_004354835.1). NCBI lineage: Eukaryota > Metazoa > Chordata > Actinopteri > Perciformes > Percidae > Perca > Perca flavescens. The sequence continues at coordinate 15,370,350 of NC_041342.1, forward strand.
ATTATTACAAACAAATGAATATAGTTTTTAACAAAACATGAAAGAATAAGTAGTGACCACTAAAAATGTTTAAGACAACTAATTCTGGATTTACAGTGTATGAATTCCAATTGAAGAGTCTAATAGATGTCTAAATAGCATTATAAAAGAAAATGTAAACGTTAAAAACATTTGTACTGAAATACCACAAAAGAGGAAAAGATAAGACCAAAAAACTTCATTTGAGCTAAAGAATTTTAAATATCAACCACAAGAAATAAAGAAATGCATCAATCCACTGCCCTTCATGTTGGCAGCACACTCAACTCTTTCACCCAGTTCATCCCTCCATCCTGCACCCCTCCGTCCTTGCAGGAATGTGTAGATATGAATGATAAAGGAGGCGGGGAGCTGAGCAAGGAGAGGAGGGAGAACTTAAGCTGCTCCTTGTAATAAGCAGAGCCGTAAAACTGTGTCAGAAAAATGTTGCCCCCTCGTTCTTCTTCTCTCCCCTCCTTTTATTCTTTATGGGTCTGTAACCGCATTTGTTACTCGTTTGATGGGCTGGGGGAGCCGTCCGGGCCCTGGAGTACAAGATATTATTCTTCACTCACCCCCTCAGCCCTCAGCCCTCCCAAAATAACAGCCTCCAGCCTACTGTTTAAAGTCTCTCACCAGAGGGAGTAAGGGGGAGAAGAGCAGAAGGGAGGGGGAGCGAGGAGAGGTGCAGAGAGAGGCTGAAAGATGTCTCCATAGCTCTCCTCTGAAGAGATCAAAGTGGACTCTTCCTTCAACCCTGTGGCACCATAATGGTTTGGTGGAGTCAGAGTGAGAGCCCTCGCTGCTCAAGATGTTGTAACATGGATGATTAGTGACAGTGTAATACTTTGAACATTCTCCGTACAAAGAGAGAACCCAGCTGAGCGAGAGGCTTTAAACTTTTTGGGGGGAGAGAAGGGGTGGAAATATGGGGGTTCCTCGGCCACCGGAGAGCATTAAGGACTGAGATGTAAAAAGATATCATATTCATTTTTCCCCTTTTTATTTGCGTCACGGGAATAAAGAACAACAGAAAGAGTGTGGGAGGCAGCATGCATGCCTGTCATACTTTTAGTTATTATAACAGATTAGGGAAGTCTAGGACATGTTTTCAATGTATCAATAACACATTTGTACAGGGAAGTGATGCACACCATAAATCCATACGTTCAAGAAGATATTTCTTTATGCACATTTTAATTTTGATCTGTAAATAAAAAGATGATGAGTCTTCACTGATCATGAAAAGTTTAAGAGGATCTGAAATGTTTGGATTGTAAAGATGGATTACACATTTTAAGCTTTGTGTTGTCTGCACAGGTGGGGAAAGTAAGTGAAAGTGGTTACTTTATAGTACCAAGTAGTCAAGTGGTATGGCATTAGCACAACTGCTTAAATTAAAATGTTGTATGCATCTTATTGAGTAGCTTATAGTAATAATAATGACATTATATTATTGTCATATTATTATATTGTTTTTTTATCATTATTATTATTATTATTATTATTATTATTATTATTATTATTATTATTATTATTATTATTATTATTATTATTACATTGCTGTTACTTTATATATTTATTGTATTTATTTAATACAATACAATACAATGTAACAAAAAAATATATGGATTTTTCTCCAAAAATGTGCTTGAGTAATAATAAACGGTAAGTACAATTTACTCAGAACGTTACTTAAGGATATGTTACAGAGTACATGTAAGTCCTCACAACCCACCTCTGATTAATCCATAGAGATTTCTAAATACTGAATTTAATTGGATATACAGGAACAGAGAAAAACAAACCGAGAATAGCAGTATAAAGGACGACCATGATTCTCTCTGATTGCTCAGTCCACCCACATCTCAGTCCGACTGGTGCCTGCCCTGTGACTTTGTGCAGAGTCTTGTCAAAATCTCCAAATTCCCAGGTTGTGACTAAAGGAGCATGCATTTTCAATGATTACTCGCTGAGAGCCTTATATAGCAAAAACAACACACACTGCTCTTACCAATTTATGAAGCCAGGGCCACTGCAGGGCTGTATATTGTGCAGACAGCGCTAGACAACAGTCATCTAGTTCAGTTTGGCTTTAGAATTTGAATTCTTTCATTTCTTTCGGTAGAGAAAATTGGAAGTCAGTGGATGGAATGTGAAAATGACTTGAATAAAATATCGGTGTAAATTGAGCTCCATTTGCTCAGTCAGATTTGATGTGGAAGTGATTGTTTGCCTTTTTTACCTCTGTACTGTACGCACATTTTTCACTCAACAAACTTCTTCCTTTCCTCACTTCATCATTTGCAGTGAGGCGTCAGGGGATCGCAGCTTACTGACAGGATAAATCGAATAGTACTTAGAAAAGCCCAAGCATTCCTAACAATTATTTAGCTTTTCATGTGGCAGTGAAAATGATTATTCTGGAGAGAAATTTTGAAGAGGTCACTTACACTTTCCCAAAACAAACTTCACTACTTTCCCTACATTCTCCTGTCTTCCTTGCTCTCTCTGGCACTAAAAAACTCACTCCAATTATGAGTTTTTTAGCAAGCATGTATTAGTATGTCCATTCATTCTGCTATAATCAATAATTTTACAATAACAATGGATCAAATGACTATGTGAAAGGGGTTGATTGTATGATGAACCAACATGAATCCTCACCTGACTCTGACTGCAGTCCCCTTCAGCTCCAAAGATTGTTTATTTGTCCCTCAGCATTTTCACTGTTTTGGTTCACTCTCTCCACTCTCATTAGTGTTGTTTTCAGCCGCAGCAGGCAGCTGTTTTCAGTGTAAAAGCTACTGTACGCTACCTGCTTAGCACCAACAGCGGACGGACAAAGTTAGCAACTAGCTGAGGAATATAGTGGAGCATTTAGCAACAAAAGAGACAAATATTTCACTCAGCAGTTGATGGAGATCAAAACAGAGCTAAAGATTAACATGGGTTTGTCAGGTGTCCATAAATATGACTCCAGATCAATGCTAATTTTTCTCAGAATCTACTGAATGGGAAAAAAACGCAACCATTTGCTAACATGTTAACCATAACAACAATGTTTTGTGAGTGCGGGACATTTATGGGCATCAGCAAAGATTCTTTGGGCCCCACATCTGTTTGTAACCCCCAGCCAATGACAGCGTGAAGGATGTGCAGCCCATTCTCATTCCTAACCGCTGCTTTGCCCCTCAGCGTTTCAATAACTGACACACAGAAACAGACAGGATGAAGCTCTGCATTCGCTTACAATGTGGCACCTTTGTGTGTGTGTGTGTGTGTGTGTGTGTGTGTGTGTGTGTGTGTGTGTGTGTGTGTGTGTGTGATTGTGAAACAATCAGAAAATATAGTTTTATTCCTCTAATTCACTGCTTCATTTAATCTGTAGCTTGTTGACCATTGCTCCACGGCGGCTCTCTTTCTCTCTCTCGCTCTCTCTCTCTCTCTATCTATTTCTCTCTCTCTCCCTCTTTCTCTGATGTGTGTTTACAAAAAGTTAGTGACTACATAATATGCCTTTAAGTATTAGTAAACATTTTAGAATTAATCATTACATCATTGTGTAAGTATTCAACATGGTAACCAAATCAGCAGAATAATGAGGAAAACAACATTAGCAACCAGCCTGAATTAAATCTTAAAGCCTTGTTGATAATTTGTAAAAATGCTCTAATGGTCCTTATACAATCATCTCCACCGCCTTAGTATTATAAGTACAAAAACACACCCAGTGTGTCTGTACGGTGACACGGTCACTGCAAGGCTTAAGATACAGGCTATGTAATCCACTTATCTTAAGTGTGCTTTGCCTGCCTCACCTGCCTGGCTTTTAAGAAGAACAGGAAAGAGTGAGGGAAGGAAACGTTCACCTGGCCTCAGGCAGCCATGACAGAATGAACCACTGCACTCTTCTCCACAGCACATGAAGGGCACTTGTTATCGCATGTTGGATCATTTCACAGGTGGAGGTGTTTTGGTGGTAGCTTTATGGTTCCAAAGTACAAAGCCGGATGTTGTGATATCGTCTTTTTAGTTGTAATGTGTGATGCCGTGTGTGTGTGTGTGTGTGTGTGTGTGTGTGTGTGTGTGTGTGTGTGTGTGTGTGTGTGTGTGTGTGTGTGTGTGTGTGTGTGTGTGTGTGTGTGTGTGTGTGTGTTTGTGTGCCTGTGCGTGCATGTTTATAACATATGCACCTTCTCGAGCAAATTTACCCTTTTCAAGCCCCGGAAACTTTACATTTAGTCTAAAAATATTCTAAATATTCCTCTCAGAAATAAACAAGTTTAAAATTAAACAATAAATGAGCCTTTTATGGCTCAGAATAGACTTTCTGTGTGGCTTTCATGTTAGAGGAAGTGCAAAACAATCATATTGTTACATTGTTACATTTCCTTCTCTTGCTGTGAAAGCCTCACATTGATCTTTATGAGGTCACAGACACTCATTTGGGCTCCCTGTAGATTCTGTTTACACCATATTTATAAATAAGTATAACTTGTGTTGTAAGGATATTTTTATAATTTAGTGAGATATACAAGTACACATAGAGTACAGGAACAACCCCACTATTATGCTTTTAAAAATCAAGTTTAAAGACAACAGGAGAATGAGTTATTGCTACAGTATACTATTTTAAAAAATAATAATATCAATTAATTATACATTATTGCAAGATGCAGTTTTTTGTAATACAATTTTGTGTATATCTGTCAATATACTTAGGTATGTGTATGTAAGTTAAATGCCTTTAATGGAGACTTTTCTTTAGTTTAGTATATCACCTCACTGTTTTGGTTTCACAGCAGAGAACCACTTAGAGTACAGATTGTTAACTTGAAATGCTCCCAACAGATCAAAAGATAATGCATAATGGTTATTAGGGAAAGTTGTTGTCATGGTTTAAATAAACCATCATTGACTGGTTGGTAGTAATTGAGATGCCAGAGAGAAAAATGTCAACATTGGCTGTTTCAAAATGTTTTTGTAATTTTTCTGTCTTGTACAGCAATGTACTGTACCATAGCTTCTAAATCAGGACGCTAAAGACACACATGAGAAACCAAACAGAACCTGTTTTCCTTTTTTATTGTCTTGTTAAAATCACTTGCCTTTAAATGGGTGTGCTGCAGTAAAAACATATCTGAAAAGCAGAAGGGAGTAAAACTGACAAGAGCAAGAGAGACATAAGAGGAGAGTGAGACAGACAGAGAGATACATTATTCATCAGAGATGTCACAATGTTGAGTCATGTACTCAACTTGGCAGGGAGAACTGAGTGATGTGCTGTGCTCAAATGAAAAAAAGAATCCTTGATTGTCTGTTAACAGTTGTTGGCTCGCTCGCACTGTCAGGACCAATCATCCAGAGGGAGAAAAAATGCATTCTTTTTCTGCAACTGGGATTAATGAACTGACAAACTCTGTTAGAGCCACAAGATGGGGTACCTGTGAGGGGCAACCACAGATAATGGCAGAAGAGGAATACAAGAAGGTTAGATAGTCAGCTATTCCCGTCACCACAATTAGCAATCAACCCTTTTTTGTCTTGAACACATAATACGTCATAGAGATACTGAAGAAACAGACTTAATTCTTCTGGTCAATCTCAACAAGTAAAGTATGAGGCTGTATCTGAAATATCGTGGAAAGTCCCTACATGTAATTGATCGTTTTGTCCCTTAACCCTCTCCGTGGTGTCTTACCCTCCAACTCCTCCACCTCCTTCCACCCTCACACTGCTGTTGGGCCCAGCTGTTGCTGCTGCTGCTGCTGCTGCTGGCCCATTTGGTGGTAATCAGGTATAGGCCAGAAGGCCCACATCCTCTCCCTGATTAACACTTCTCAAATTCTAACACAACTCTCGACTCCTCCTCTTCTTGAATATTCGACCACAGACTCCAGATTTGCTCACCTTCTGAGAGATGAATAGCCCTGTTGTTGACATGGAAAACAGCTCTGTCTTAGCTACCCTGTGGTAGACTCTTTCTCTCACTCTTTTTTCGCCTTTGAAGAGAGAAAATAATGTGCCCTCCAAGTCTAGCCCACAACTCTATTACTACTGATGGGTTTCAATGCCATATTTGTTTATTTTACCAAGCCAGCGGTGGAAGGGTTCTCCTTTTTTGTAATCAGCTGAGTTTCTGAAAAGTTCCTGGCCTCGGGTTTTCTACCTGTAGTGGAATCTGGACCATTCTTACGCTCCATTACCAGGGCTGTCAGGCTCAACGAAGTCAAGGCACAACACAGCAGATTAATCCATGTCTGCCTGTTACAGGACATTTGGCGCGGACATTTTTGTCTGGCTAGAAAAGTCTGAAGAGAGGGGGAAAAAGCTTCCTTGAAGCAACATTGTCCAATTAAGTTTTCCCCTCTGATCTCACAGTAAATGAGGCAGAATATACAAAGTTTTATTTAATTTAGGGTTTATTTAATTTAGGTTTTTTTAGTTTTGCAACCCTAATGCTATGAGGAGCAATGTTTTGACAAGTGAGTCCCCATTTTGTTTGTGTCTTGTGATCAACCGATAATTACACTATAAGAATTCCCTGCTCATGGTTTGCCGCTATTCCACTGATTGACAGTTGGTGGCAGTAACAAGTCCACAAAACAAAGAAATGTGCCATGATGATGTATACAGAGAAGTAAACAATGCAGGTTTAAAAATATTCGAAAAATCTGGCTTTGCAAATGTTTTATGAGGAAGGAAATGCATTCAACATGTTTCTCAGGTCTACAGGATACACACAAGGATTTTGGTAAGAACAATGAATACAGTGTTTCTTTTCAAGAAAACATTTGTTTTTCCTGCTTTGTTATCCAGTAATAATATTACTATAATTATTAAATGAGTACTTAATAATAAAAAATATATATATTTACACTGCAATTTGTTTCAAAGTCCCCCTTAAACACAAAGTTGTTACAGCCTTATTCCTTAATCTCTTGTCTTCTTCCTCTGTACATATTTCTCTCTGTATAGATACTTACATACTTACACTGTAAAGTGAGGGCTGTCATGTAAATCTAATGTCTTTTACAGAATTTAGTTTAAAACCACAATGTAGATCCAACACCATCATGATCATAGGCAGTCTAATTTTGAGCTGCACCTTTGAACTCTCACATTGTTTGAGTCAGATCTGATTCAGTTTTTAGACACAAGGTTGTCTCCGTGTGTATGTGTGTGTGTTTGTGTAATTTTCTTATTAGGATGCAGCCTGTTACAGAAACTGGAGTAGGCTTTGTTGTTAAATAATCACAGACTGCAGGGGTCTCTTCCTTCTTCGGCTCTGGCTGTAAAGTTTACAACCTTTCCGTCCTCCATTTATTCATCAGTTCTTTTCTTTTGATACATTGAACATGCCTGACCACATTTCCCCCCGGTGACATGCTTCTTTTCATTCAATCCCAAACATGGTCTTTTGTGGCAGGGCACCCCACTGCCAAAACTACTTAGAAGTTTCTTTGAAGTGTTTTCCCCTCTGACTTTGCTTTATTAACCCTAGATCCAGGGTGACAACATTTTTAACTGCACAGTAGTCACACAAACTCACAATGCTACTGACTGTCATATCGTCCTCATAGGTGAAACAAACACAATGAAAATGTTTCCTTCTTACATATTTGTCCTGACAGGGTGGCACACAAAATATGAATAAGCTTTTCTGAAATACCAGTATTTGATTACAAGGGGAGTGTTTGGCCAAAGTTCTATTTCTAGTTTGGCATGGCATGAAAAGGAAGTGACCTAAATTCATGTTGGGCTGATTGGCAGATGCATCTGCTTCAACACCATTCATCATAGACTGAGTGAGGTCCTTTACTGTAACTCTAAGAACTGTATGCCTCTAAACTGCAGAGGGAGGCAACTGTATTCTACAGTAAAAGCTGGTTTTCTCTTACTGTAAATGCTTTAATTGTGTATGGATAAGGAAGTATGCATAGATAGGAATTCAATATACAGTATGAGGAAAATGTTTCTGTGGAGGCATATAATGAAATTAATTTCTTGGGGGAAAGTACTTTAGTTTGTTGCCCAGGTTCGGATGTTACCCTGGTCTCTTTTTCTTAACCCGTTGGATGCCAGGGAAGCTGCCCTTATGAAACCGCATCGTAACTTCATATACAGGTGACAGCATGTGGTAGGGGTTGGTTACCAACTCCCAAAGTGTGACCACCCGGCACAAATGAGCTCCCCTGAGAAGATTTACAAACCTCTCATCTGAAACCACAGCCCCTGAACTTAATTCTCTCTCTCTCTCTCTCTCTCTCTCTCTCTCTCTCTCTCTCTCTCTCTCTCTCTCTATCTCTCTCCCCCCCCCCCCTTCGCCAATTTATCTCTTAAATCTGCACTCTGCTGCAACAAACACATTCAGAAATACACACATGGCTGCCTCTGCATGAGCACAAATGCATGCAGACTCCCCCAGCCCTCCTTGAAACAAAAATGTAGGAGTGTAAAAGTGACAAACTGGGTGTGCAAGATGAGCTTTGCCATTATTTGTCTAATGGGGGTAGAGGATGAAATCTGCCAAGATCTTAAAAAGCTGCTAAAGTTTCCTGTTCCTCTTCATCATATTTGTCCTCAACATTCTTGCCGAAGCCTGGGATTATAAAGAAAACCGACATCATTTTCTATGAGTTAGCAGAAGGTCTTAGTCTCGCTGAGTTTGTGTTGTATTACATTTAAAATTCTGATCATGCATTAACACCCGTGCAGAGAATGTTAATTGTATATTATCTTGTTAGACAAGTCAAGAAGGACAGACACTTAGCAGTGTTGATGCAGTTTAACACTGAAGAAATAACTATATAAAATATGAATGATTTGTTGTTTTAGAAGAACAAACATGACCATAAACAATTGAATGTTTAGGATGTGTGCATGAATTACAATATATGTTGTTTTTCTCAGTTTTTTCTTGCCATAACTTGCCCCCTGAGGGATAAATATAAGTAATTAGAAGTAAACTAAAAACAAGGAGTCGTTCTTTGTGTGAAGTGAGCCGCAGAGAGAGGCAGAGAAAGAGGAGAGACTGATTTTTTACACTTTCTGCACGATTTCCTCTCTATTTCCTCCCTGAAGACCCCTGTCTGCAGAATGTGCAGAGTATGCTTTCCGTAGACAAGAGGCTATGGAACCTGCCAGAACAAAAAAATATGAAAAAGGGCAGAGAGAGAGAGAGAGAGAGAGAGAGAGAGAGAGAGAGAGAGAGAGAGAGAGAGAGAGAGACGCTCCTCCCCCCTCTTGCACTGCAATACAGAAAGATGGAGTTATTACCCAGAAAACCTCACCGCCTTGTTTTTTTCACTTTTTATCCCGGAGTTCCCGGAACACTGAGCTACTATTACGACTAGAATACTTGAACCGCACACCAGTTACCCGCTCTGACGTTGAGAAGAGAAGAAAAAACAAATGCTCCTCGTGGCGGCCTTTATTTCTGTCCTGCATCACGCCTAATTGGTGTTCATGTGAGACAGCCAATGGCAGACTGGGGCTGAGGTTTAACTGTGGGTAGAAATATTAGAACAGGGGGATAAAGTTCCCAGCCTGCCTCTCTCTTAACCGTCTCAAACATTCGTCTTGGTTTTTGCTAATGACAGTGAGGAGGCTGTTATTAGATAAGCTATTTGACTCTACACTGCAAAAAATTGCTACATGAATTTAAGCCAGTCCTAATATGAAGCCCAATCAGTCATTTCTGGACCATGTAAATATCAGGTATAATCACATACATGTTCGAAGAGCTTGAATTATTGAAAATGGACGATGTCAAAAATTGTTTTACACCAAGTTGTTTTCATGCAAGGACCATGTGTTAAGGCCACATTTTATTCAGTGAAATACTATTAAAATTAAATGTTTTTCTCCTGCCCATCAAGTACCACAAATGTCCTTACTTTTTGCCACATTTGGTGCTAAACCTCTATGTACAGTATTAAATATGTGACATTACTCCCACACACAAAGTTGTTTTTGTTAACATGCGTTTTCCAATACCTGAAACAACATGTTTGCCCTTGTTACAATCATTGAAATAATATTTGTGTTCACAAAAAAAACAGTCTTAGGCCTCTATCAGTTAGTCATCATCATTTTTGGTCTATTTGGAGGAGAGAAAAAAAGACTAAACATCAACAAACCATTCCAACGAGGACACACGTTTTCACTGACTAATGAATGTGAGATTTGTCCTTTAAAGCCAGTCAATGGCGGCCCTCGGCCTGATGTGTCTCAGGACAAGTGTTGAGAACGGCTGCAGTTAGTGGCCATTTGTCCTGTACAAATTAAAGCCCAAGTCAAAAGGCCACTTGAAGCACCTTCTAATACTACTGGGAGAACCTGCGAAGCAAAGCTTTGTACAATGGGTGTTATAGAGCAGAGGAAGTTGGAGTCAAAGAAGGAAGGATGTCCTCTTAAAAACCAGGAAATGAGACTCCAGGATGCCAACTGCCTACCACCAAGGATCAGGTCACACAGCGAGATACTTACTCACTCTGCGGTGTCTGTTTAACCTTCGTGGTGGCACACACCTCATTTCAACACACGTCAGACATAGTAATAAAACACAGGAATGCCACCTTTAGTCATTAAGGAAAAAAAGGTGCTAAAGGTAATTAATATTCTAAAAATAGACGACAGCGTTTAATGCGTCTATTCCCATCATGGTGCGCTTCAAGTCATGACAGGTGTGTCTTTATTTGTATCATATTTGTTTCTGGGACAACAATGGCATAGCCCATATTTTCCTCCTCTCTTGTAATGAGTCATCAACCGCTGCTGTCATTGGCTGTCAATAAAAGATCACTTCTTGTGCTCTTAAATCACGCTTCACTGCAAATTGTAAAGTGGCTCAGTAATAGCCTACTCCCATCTAGTACAAAAACACACACACACACACACACACACACACACACACACACATAATGACAGAAATCAGCTCTTGAAATTTTAACAGTGGGAGGAACAAGGCCAAGGGCTGGGAAAAGGGAGAGGAAGGAGAGGGGAGATGGCCAGATAGACACAGTCATTAAGATAGCTTGGGTGTCAATGTAATTCATCAAGTCGGCTAAGGCCATGGCCCGCTGCCAAGGATCAAGGTGTGGCACTTTCCCTCACCAATCATTGTCAATGGTAGCGTCCCTCGCAGCCAGTTTGCTGCTCTTACTCTTGCTATTAATATCAATATTGATGAAATAGAAATGAGAGGAAACAGCTGGCACATAGGATCATGTTCGATTCAATTTATGTCCCATACATTAAATCTGATTTCCAGAGAAAATGTAAGTCTGTACCGCATTAACCCTCTCTCTCTGGTGCTCTCTCTCCTTATCCCATGTGCATGGTTTCCTTTTTATACCCCATAAACTCCTTTATAAGTCTGACTTATCATTTCGTCAATTCAACATAGCATAAAACTGTCAGGAACCCAAACAGAAAACTGACACAGGTGCCTATAAATATGGACACATCTTTATTATAATGAAGTATTGTTATACAATAGTTCAAGGTTTTAAAAACATATTGTGTCACTATTTATAAAGACAGATTAAACAGAAAATGTAAGAAATAAAACTATAATACAGTCTATAATTATAGTAGTATAATTATAGTTAAATAGTCTATTATTTTATCCCAACTCGTTTCTGTGCATTTTTCATTCAAAGACTGTATGCCAAAATGATTAATAATTTATAGTTAAAAAATAAAAACAAAAATAAAAATGCTTTGTGGTCCCATCAGCACTTTGAACTGGTTTTCTCAGCAAATATAATATATAGATACAGTTATGTTACTATGAACATGACATGCTCAGTGTATTCACCAATGAATAGAAAGACTCCAGAAGCTTTTAAATAAAACTCAAACATGCACCAATAAAAGTAGTAACTAAAAATACCATTAAGGGAATATTTGGCAATAAGCACATCAATATCGGGACAGACATTTTTGTCTTTCCACTCCTTCCATCTCTTAGGTAATGCTACACAACCAATGCAAAGCAGGAACTGTGCCTCTGCACGTTAACTCTTCACACATGACTGGGATTTCTGGAAACCAACATGGCGTCATTGCACCTGAAGCAAAATTTTCTGTCAAGCAAAACACACACACACCCAAAAACAATCCAACTCTTTCTGCAACTTAAACTAGCTAAACTGAGGAAAGTGTGTTTTTCCTTTTTAAATTACCCAGAAAATGGTCTGTGATCCACAGCTGTGAGTACTGTCTCTCCAGGCGATGATGGATGGATCCATCAGCCCCGCAGTCTTCCGATTAAGTGACTGTATTTAACCCTCGTATTATGTTAAGGGTCAATTTGACCCATTTGCGTTTTTGTGTTGACCAAAATACTGGTTAACCTATCTTTTTCTTCATGAAATTGTTTTCCATTTCCTCATTTAGGGTCATGAACTTGTTCATAAAATCTGGACACACTGATGTGTAGGGGAATGTCTGTTCAGAGTTTGTATACAAAGATTATGTTGCGGGTCATTTTGACCCAGAGACTTTCAACACCCATTTAGAACCAGGTGTGTGTGTGTGTGTGTGTGTGTGTGTGTGTGTGTGTGTGTGTGTGTGTGTGTGTGTGTGTGTGTGTGTTTGTGTAAAGGAGGAGGAGCTTTCTCGCGCTTGTCCTCTTCTCTGTTGTAATGTCATCTCTTTGACACGCACACTACAAAATGAGCTCCAAAAGGTTTGCAACTGAAGAAGTTTCAGCACAGATTTTTGATGGTAATAGTGATGTAGAGGAAGAGATTTCATCTCTTCATATCCCAACCAACAGATAGGATCATAGTGGACATGACCAACTTGTAGGGGAGGTGTGTATTTCAAGAGAAATGGAAGCCGCTGGATCAGATTGACTTGAATGCATACATTGAAATCCTAGTCCTGCTGCGTCCGCAGCATCCACCCATGCTCTGCAGCGCCACGTTACATCCCGCAACACCCTGCTGTGATGTTCATACGCACAGAGTAGTCAGGATTATATTATATATTGGAGACTGCACTACTCAGTATGACACAATGTGCCCTGCTATGACATGAACTTCCATGACTACCTCAAAGTCACTGTTCCATTATCTCTAATGTGACTATTGTTTGCCACTGTTCATCACATCAGCAACCGGCCCCGTCAGACACCGCCTACCAAGAGTCTGGGTCTGCCGAGGTTTCTTCCTAAAAGGGAGTTTTTCTTCGCCACTGTCGCAACAGCCACTGATAATGCTTGCTCTTGGGGGAATTACTGTAATTGTTGGGGTTTTGGAATTTATAGAGTGTGGTCTAGACCTACTCTATCTGTAAAGTGTCTCGAGATAACTCTTGTTATGATTTGATACTATAAATTAAATTGAATAGTATTAGCTGGAGTGTACAAGTCAAAGGGAGAAGCAACTGCCAGTCTGTGGAATGACGAGAGTGGAAGGCCAATATTTCTAACAACAATGTCTTTGGAGTCAATTCATACAAAAGCTTGGGTGTTCCACAACACTAGAGCTGGTCGACGTGAAAGAGACAAACTAGCTGAGATCAGAGATGTAAGGGATAAATGGGTCAAACTTTTACCTGTCTTGTACAATCCTGGTCCCCATGTCACTGTAGATGAACACCTTGTTCCATTCAGGGGGCCCTGTCCCTTCTGACAGTACATGCCCAACAAGCCTGCCAAGTATGGCATCAAAATATGGGCATCCTAGGATGCCAAATCTAGCTATCCATGGAATATGCAAGTGTATACCGGAAATATTTTCACTAAATAATTGGTAAAAACAGTTTTGGGGGAAAAAATGTTTGTCATGAGGAAAAAAAGTTTGTTTTGATTGTATTTACACTGTACATCATCAACGTAATTTTTTTTCAACATAATACGAGGGTTAAACAAAACCTCCAATCTACCAATTTGTCTCAGTAGCAAACCACAGCTGATTGATTTATTTTACAGTATTTTCTCTCTCCACTCATTCATCCATTTCCCACTCTTTGTCTTTCGTCAATTTGTTCCACCTATGCCCTGTCAAGCACCACGTGACCAAGGTGCACTGCTCCCCGAGTGGCCTGGCCTTACAACAAGCTCTGTACAGTGAAAAGCTGCACAAATGGCCATTCATATCAATCACTAAACACCATCAAACAGGCCTTCTGTTTCCAATGGCATTGAGGCAAACACAGCCAGTCCTGTTCTGAAATGAAAAGTTGTGTGTGACCGAAATTCAAGGTGCTAAAACGGTGTTGAAACTCAAAAGCGGCATTCTCTCTGCAGGTTTTTATCAACGTGGTGGAAGTGAAACTCAAAAGTGTTTAAATTTTCAACACCTTTTTGATAAAGTTTGCAAAATATTTCATATGGTTTGTGATGTGTTGATGAAAGAGAGCATTATGCTGATCTCCAGGGGTGTGCTGAAGAGGGAAAATTAAGTGGAAGAGAAAGCTAAGGCTTAGGAGGTGTGAAGGGCTGTCCAGGTTCCAGTGTTCAGCATCTGTCCCCCGAGCAACAAGAGAGGCTGTGTGGGGACCAACTTACCTCACTGCACAAAGGATGTCCTGTATTTTTCATGCACACACACACTGAACCACACACTGAAACATCTTACCCCTGAAGCTTTTCTCTTTGTCACAGGGCACACGTTTCTGAGCCCCAGCTTACAAATACTTGTTTGCTGACAGCCTGCTGGTTTTCTGAGCTGCAGAGCAGAAGAGTGAAGAGCTTAAACCCACATCTCTTTTCCTCAGGCTGATAAAGTGCTCTGATAAGCTGTGAGGTGCTGGTGAAAAGTGGCTGGCCCTCAGCCCCCAGGGCTACAATATGAAAGAGTGGCTTGTCTGGAGCAAAGCAGAACAGAAGAGATAATGAGGCCAGAAAAAAGCATGGAAAAAAAGTCCAGAAGAAAGGAATTGGATTAATGATGAAGTGGTCTGGGTGCAGTGTGCATGTCTATATATGTGTTCGCTCAGGTATGCATCTATGTGTGTGTGCATACATTTGTGAGAACTTACTTTCGCCACCAGCTGTGGGCGACGAGAGGGGGGCAGGGTGTGTAGAAATGGGGGAGCCCTGCCATGTGTTTATGTTGACTAATGAGCTAATTACCCAACCCCTAATCTACCTCAAGTTGTGTCATTTCACAGGAATGCTGCAGCAGTCAAACGCTTGCAGATTATGGGTCATTTCCTGACAGTTAAAGGCAAACTACTATAGCAGTAATTCCTCCACACACCAGGCGTTAAACCACAAGTGCTGCAGCCTATCCATTTGCCTCTTCATGAAGTTATTGTCCTTAAATGTAACTACAGGATTACAATTTACTCATAGAAAGTGAACGAATTGCAATTTATTAGTTAGGTGATTTGTTTGAGCACATATCCTTCTTGGTCATCCCTACTATAGTATGCATCAGACCAGACTCCCATCATTTGTACAGTTTAAATATATCATTAAGTTTTTCATTATTTTATCAAAATTGGCTCAAATCTGTGCAAGGCAGATTTGGATTGGTAATCCAGATGCAAGCACCAGCCTTATGCACAGATTTCACTGCTTACATGTTAAACTCACATTGCACTTGTTTTGAAAAGTATTTTTGAGCCTGATCTTTTTACATTTTGCTATGTCCTTCATGTAATTGTTTATTTGTGGCACCACACATAGTTATTTAGAAAGTAAGATGTGTTTAAATGCATATCAAATTTGATTACCTCAAGTGATGTCACTTGAGTCAGCGTCAGTTTGGGCTGAATACTACGCTTTTGAAATACAAAAAAAGAACTGGGGGAGCTTTTATTCTCTGCCTGAACCCGATTAGGCCCAACCCGCCAGGTTGGGGCGGGGCTTTAAATTCTCAAAATTCCCCCAGGCTTGAATCGAGTTGGGTTCAAACAGACCTTATAATCTGTGTAATGTCATGAATAACGTATGGTGTGCCTTGTGACCACCTTCTGGATGGCCTATATATCTATTCAACTTAAAAGAAAAAAATCTGTGAAAATTCAGGTGCTGCCGTGGTCCGGGCTCGGTTTGGGCTTGGACAGAAACTATGCAGGTTCATGTAGGGTCGGGCCGGAATAATTTTGGCCTGATCATGTGAAGTTAGAAAGATGTGATCTCACCAGATCTCTGTAGCCGGCTCCTCATCTCTGCTTAAGGCTAATGGCTAATGGCTACTCTAGCCACTACTGGCATAACACACTGAGTTGCATCGTGGGTAATGAAGTCGGCAGGTTTTGACAAAGCTGAAGAATGTGCGCAATATCTCTGGTCCTGCTGTATTGATTTTTGTCCATGATAAGTCCGACAGCGTTATAGGAGTGCAATGATAATTGTGTGCAGTACTCCTGTAACCCAGAGAGATGATATCAGAGTAAAGTATAGCCAATAGCTTTATGTAGCCATAAAAAGCTCTTCATGACTTGGCTGAAAAACTGCCTCTGTCAGGATGTTTCAAGTCTTTGAGAAATATGAAATAGCCTGACATTTAGCAAAACATATTACAATGCAACTGGAAAGGTTACATGTTGGGATATACTGTAAGTTTGGGAATTGCTTTTAAATGGGTCCGCTCAGCATTACATCTCTTGAAGTATTGCTTGCTTTCATCTAAGATGTATTTAGAAAAAACATATCTGAAATAGCTACCGCTCTACACTGGAATTGTCAGAAGTAAAGTAACTCATTTTTACATATTAACTACCTCTTGAAGGTGCATATTTTTCAACTGAAACATTGTAGATGAAGGTAAAAGATTTGAGGAAAAACAGGCAAAAGTTTAAAGTACTTTGGAGGATTGAATTAATCAAATTTCTAAGTCAGACAGTATGGGAGGTCTCCATCGCCTTCACCCACAGCGAGAGGTGTGAGTGGGGATTTAGTGAACTCTCCCCCCCTCCCTCCTTGTTCATCATCCACCTCCCCAGGGGTGTATGCTGCTCGGCTCCCCGTCAACAAGCTCTCATCCATCACTCCTAAGATTTCACTTTAATAGGTGGTCCTCTTCCTCCGTTCACACACCCTTCACACACATGGGAAAATTGTGGCTAAGGAGAACAAGACAGCAGAGGGTGAAGAGTAGAACTTAAAATGTTTTGATACCAACAATCTTTGGTGCCTATTGGAGACATGAGTTTTGGTACTGAAACTAAAACAACGGCTGCTAATAGTAGCACGAGCTGCACTGCTGCCATATTTATATCTTCTCTTTTCATTGCTGTAGATATTTTTGTTATTATTTATGTACATATTTATCCATCAGACATTTTGTTGTTTTTTATTAAAAGGAGACACATTCCTCATACAGTATGCGTTGACAGCACTTATCATTCATTGCAATTTATTCAACAAGGACTACTTCATAGTACTGCACTATACTGTCTTTGTACATCTTTTTTTGATTGTGTTGTACCTCTTGTTTCCGTAGCGTTGAACATAGTGTATACTGAGTAATGTATTTGGAGAGAATGACAATAAATTGTACATTGAACCTTGAGCAATACTTTTTTGATACCTTACATTAAAAAATATAAAGATTTTTTGTCGTCTAAACCGTTTTTTCTATTTAAGGCCAACTCTTCAAATGTTTTGCTGTTTAACATTTGCGAGTACGTTTTCTGTTTCTGCCTTAAAAACACATCCATGGTCCACATCCATGGCTCAGAGGGCTAAGCACGTATACACCAGCATGCTGGACGAGCCTGGGCCGAGCTGTGCGGTAGCTCCTTCATTCAAACAGGAGGCAGGTTGGTTGATATTTAAATGGCCTCTGTTTGTTTTTCTTCTGGTCCCATGTGTGCATGTGAGCCCAGTATAAAGGACCATGTCCTTTTGAAGGGGATAGCACCAGGAAAGTGAGGGGGAAGGAAACTTTGCTTTGGTGTTTTATATATCAACGGAATGACTTCCCTCAAATAAAGACGTGCTCCATTCTGCCGGTCGGGCTGGCCTGGAACAAGCAGCTTGTTTCCTGTCCTGAAAACTCGCAGTGTGTTCGAACAATGCGCCCGGCCAGACTAGAGGAGATGTCACCTCTTGAAGATTTGGCGCGGTGCTTTTGTTTGACCGTAGGTTCAGGCTGAATCATATGTTTACAGTATTTGTGACATTTGAATGAACCGACACAATTGTGCCATTTGAATTAATATAAATGCTGAAACAATACATAGCCGCTTTGAAGCTGTCATCTGGAACAAAAGGCAAAGATGAAAGTATTTCCTTTGAGGCTGTAAACATCTACTCAAACTCACTTTTTAGCCATAAACAGTAGCCACACAATAGATCTGATAAATAATGGGGCTAAAAGCACTTTTGCTAATTAATGAATCCCCGTTGAGCCTAGTCCACACAACATTCCGGGATGCACTTTTTTTTTTCCACTATGGCCACGCCAAGACCCGCCCTCCAATAGCTACTATCGGTCAGGCGTCCATACTTACGCAAGGTAACATAACCCGATTTGTACAGGTCTTATCCCCTGACCTGTCTTGGCGTGGCCATAGTAGGAAAAATAAATTTGCTTCCAGGATAGGAGAACAACGTGCTCTGGTTTATTGGCATTTCTTTAAACCAATCACAATCGTCTTGGTGCCGCTGTAAAATAGCCTCTGGAAGGAACTTGTTTTGGTTGAAAATGTGTACGTTCAAAAGTTGTTTTAGTCTTGCAAGAGAAAACTCAGATTGGACCAATAGTCAAGCTAGCTGTCTCGATTCACCCTGCAGAGATCTGAGGAGTAGGTAACCATAGTCCTCATAAATCCACCGGAGTTTAGAATTCCAACACAAAGAAAGCGGAAGGTGAGGGATATCCGGCTGAAATGAGGGACATCCGGCGGAATTTCGGGCGGCAACGGAGCAATCCCGGAAATGAAACCTCATCGATTTTAGGCCAACAGCCATGTCAACGCTACGGACAAAGGCTTCTCTTTGCCTTTCTCCGCTGGGAGCTCACCATGGAGAGTTTCTCACTCCCGCTGCCTCCTCATCAAATTACAGCCCTGCTCCCTCCTGTCATGTTGGCAAACAAAGGTCTTAAAGCGCACTTATTGTGTAATTGTGCACTAATTGCGTGTAATTGCCTCTAATCTCAGACATAATGTGGCCTTTCATGTCAACTGGTTGGAGAGAAAAGGGAGCTGTTGTTCTCTCTGCCTTTTCTTTATTACCCCTTGTGCTCTCCCACTTTCACTTTGAGAAGCACAGTTTAACAGTCTTGATGCTCTGCTTTGTTTTCCATTTCGGGGAGGAAGAAGACTTTTATTGTTACACAGTGTAAACATTTTGACAATAAAAAGGTTTGCTCCGGAAATTAATAAAGACATGCCTTACATTACTGAACCTCAACAGATGAGCAAATGCTCGGTACTGTGGTTAAAATAAACAACATGAAATTCTGAGAAATGTCTATGGTAGTGAAGTAGTTCTCGGTGAGCTCCTCCACCTTTGGCCTGGATTCTCTCCGTGGTGAACATCAGGCAGTCTGCAGCTGGAAGTGTTTCTGCGGTTTGGCCAGGTGTCTCTCTGCCCTGCCTGGGACAAGGCCTCTGCGGGACCTGGGACTGGAGTCTGGGAGCAGGCTGGAGGCGCTGAGCGAGTTGGCTGCCCCTCCGTGATCTAAAATGTCCCGCAGACCCACCTGACTGGTGGTCAGCTGTAATTGATACAACACGATAGCAGCGCTGGAGGGGACAAAGAGAAAATTAAGCTGTGTGTGAGCATGCGGGGAAGAGAAACACAGAGCTGTAGAGAAAAAAGAGGGAAGGAGAGAGGGGATAATGGAAATTTTGGACAAATTCTTTAACTGAGGAGGCCTTTTGGTTAAATAATGGAACGCAGACTTTAATATGGTTTCCAGGGGCTTTGGCAAGCAAAGATGAACATATCAAGTAAAAAACACAGTATCTGATATCTTTGCTGTGCTAGATTTTAGAGCGAGTGAAGAGAGACTGCAAGGTAAGAGGAGATGCAGTGTTTCTAAAACCATTCAGCTGGGCTTTTTTAAGGGACCCAGCTGTGCGCCCTGGAGGTCCTGTGAGCTCTGTGGCAAAATCAGCGCATTGAGGCCAGACTGCAGCTTTAGAGCCTGGTTAGCCATGACCTGATGTTCCAGGAGCCTCTGTGAATTGATGGGCCCCAGGAGAGTCGTCACAAGGGCCCTCGAACAATCACCCATTCATTGCCGCAGCTACAGCTACAGCAACAACAGCAACAGCAACAGCAACAGCAACAGCAACAGCAACAGCAACAGGGCAAACACTTTTTTTTATTTGATATGATAAATTTAGACCACAGGGTTGCTTTTACAAACAAGATATTTTTATGTTTTAAATTTGAGAATTTAAAATGAATTAAAGATGCAAGAAGTTGGTACGTGAAAGATGGAAAATTGTGGATAATTTGTCCTCCACCACCCACGTTGAGATCTCAGGCGAGCAAACTCCATTTTCAATAGTGAAATTTTAAGAAGACCATCAAATAAGTGTATATTCCCTCATGAATATGGCCAGTATATTTTTGGATAATGTGGCTGAACTGGCTCGAGTACATCACTCCTCATCTGCCAGGACTCCACATTGCTGTTACATAAGACAGCTGAGCCAGTCCAGACATCTAGACTAGTCCTTATGTGGACAAAAATGGGTGTGTTCACTGTGTCCCCTCGCCCAAACCCATTTACCATGACTGTATCAACCAACTTTTCTCCAGAATTTTCAAAGTCCCTTTCACTCTCAAAGATTAGAGGCCTGGACTGGAGGTCAGCTGCATCAGTTACATTTTTTCTATGCTTCACCGACTAGTTATTTATAGAGTGAGAACAAATATACAATGGAAGGAGGGTAGTGGTTTGGATAGGAGGCAGGTTAAGCCCAGGAACATCTGTCCTTTCAAAGGCATCTCTTTCCTGGTATGCTCAGAATCCACTCCAGGGGTGTTGGCGTTTCACTGGTAGTCAGAGAGATGGCATGCTAGTCAAAACAGAGCTGAAGAGGGGGGAGCAAAGAACCCCATCCAAGCCCAATCTCCCATATCACCAAGCACAATACAGAGTCACCTGACTCCCCACAATACTTACAGGTATTGTAGGTTGGTCTTACTGAACAGTAAACTCCCACTTTTGTCAGAGCAGGGAAAAAACAGAGCAAAAACAGTAATCTTTCTGAGGTTCAACGCAGGTCCTAAGCAACAATTATTAGTTATTATACCACAGTAATATAAAAGGTAGTTCAAAAGCAAAACTCATACAATGACCCTCTAGTTAAATTTATTTTACTACATTGTGATTTTACTTTGTTTTTTTTCAGTTTATTCTGTACGTCTGACATATAGGCTAATGCATGCTCGTCCTGGAAGAGGGATCCCCCCTTAAGTCCTCTTCTTGAGATTTCTTCTATTTCTTTTTTCTGTTTAAGGTTTTTTTTTTGTGGAAGTTTTTTCCTCATTCTACCTGAGGGTCTAGAGAACAGAAGGTGTTTTGTGCAGCAAAAGACTACACACAGCTGCGCCAGTCCAGACACTGTCTTTATAGAAAAGACTTAGTTACTCTAACTATTCTTTTGTCTTTTGTGTTTTTGACATTTTAAGATTGGTATGTAGTAGTATCTATGCAGTGGACAACAGGTACAATATTTTCGTCAGTTTTTCCTTTGGACCGTCATGACGTCTTATCAAGGCAGGAACAGGACAGACCTGTGTGTGTGTGTGTGTGTGTGTGTGTGTGCGTGCGTGCGTGCGTGCGTGCATGCGTGTACATGTGTGCGTGTGTGTGTGTGTGTTGTGTTTGTGTGTGTGTGAGAGAGAGACGCTGACAGAGTCTCTGTTTAGTCTGTCTGCGTCAGAGATGCTTCATTACACACTCGTAAATGCAACTGCACCGACCTCTCACACACACACAAACACACACACACACACACACATATACACACACACATAATGTACGCATAAGCATCTAGTAGGAAAATGTTAACACCTTTATTCACCTCTATTTACTTAGACAGTTAAATTTTTTTATTAAAACAAATATTTGTAAATAACCATATTAAGTAATAAGATAACATGACATCAGTTGTATCAATATGATGGCACAAAATATGCATATATATATATATATATATATATATATATCATTAAATAATTCTCAACACTCACACATTTATTTTTCAAGTTACATTTATCCTCAAACATAATTCAAGCCTAGTTTTCAGATTCACTCAAGCCCAGTACAATAATACTGTTTGATATATTACTCTAAATCATAACTGAATACAATTGTTATTATATTGACTGTGATTTATTGTGTAAAATATTTATTGTTGCTTCCTTAGTTTCTCAATCAGCAGACAATAAACAAAACTGTACAAAAGAACTAATTGAATGGCAAGATTTTTTTTCTTTTCCTGTGGACCTGGTGTGTTTTACTTTCTCAGCCATGCGTTGTAGAACAAGTAAGGAAACTTTGAGGATGAACAGCAGACTAAATAAACTCACTAAAAGCAGAAATATCGCATACTGGCTGAGAGATGAGTTATACCTGAAACTTTTCTAGGTTTCTGAGTATAACATGTCTTCTCTTATTTTTTCTCAGTAGCCTGCATCTACATCAACTGTTTATTTAAATATAATTATTATTATATAATAATAATTATTAATTATTATGTAATTATGACATAAAATAATTATGTAACAGACCGATACATATGCAATACATATTCCATACATCTAACAAATAATGTTAGCCTTTTGAATTCCATCATCCCATCCATTACTTAAGTTATCTTACACTACAAACACATGCAAAAGCACTCTTCAAACCATTTTACAACATTTTATTCTCAAAAAATCCCAAATATGTCAGGCTCAACTCCTCTAGGAAAATATGTTAAATGTAATACATCAACATATTTCTATTTAATGTGATGGCAATTGCAATGTCCTCTTAGACATAAGTCACTTATTTCAGTCAGAGCATTAAACAAGACATTTCTAACTTCAGGGCGTTCTTAAGAGTAACACCAAGGTGTCTTATTGTTTAGCAAACTTATTAAAGTTTAAACTATATGCTTACATTTGTTTTATTTATGTGACTGCTTGTTGATTGAGGGCAGTTTCACATTGGTGAGATATTAAAAGTAGCGTTTAGCTGACGGCTACCATTTGTTTAGTTGTTGCTTGAAATGCTCAATTTAGGCTATTTTGAGTGATGAAATAATAATTGGTTTACTTTTTGCTTATCTCTAAAATGTTACTTTATCTTACGGCACCGCCGACCACCACATTGTAGGCCTATATTTACGCGCGGAGCTATGTGTTGTAGTGTCGTCCCCCATACAGTAACAGATGGACGGTAATTGATAAGTCTCTGTGATCGACGCTTGTTCCCGAGGCCCATAAACACGCCCACCTGGTTCCTCTGCGCAAAAGCGACAGCAGCAAGCTGAGAGATCGAATACAATCCCAAGAGGATCCACTCCACACTGAACATTCAGATCTGGCCTTTATAGAGGGGGATTCTCGCTAAATCTGTCGAATCCTTAAAATATGAATGTTTACATTGTAAAAACGAAACAAAAAGGAAGTGGAAAGATCTTTAAAAACGTTTTTTTTTTTTTTTAAATCGATGTTTTCTCCAAAGAATACGTTTGCTGTATTATGCCTCTAGGGAGTTACATTAAAATATCTGTCTATACTAAATAAATTATAACTCATGACATAAAACGTATGTCATTTCAGTTCGTTCACAGTGGGAGGTGGTTTTGTTTAAACCATTTTGTAGTATTAGATATTATTGTCCAGAGAGGAGGAAATTAGTTTTAATTGTCCTTGTACAGTAAACCAACCCTCGGTTTCCTCATGGTTATAATAATTTTCATTATTTCCCATTACAGACTGATTACACATACAGTACATCCTGTAACTCTTCAGGCAAAAATTATAAAAGGTTTCTGTGGGGTCACAAATGCAGTGCATGCTGGGAAGTCTATGTTTCTCTTTTATTTTATTTTATTTTTATTTTGTTGGTTTGGATTAGTCATTTGATTTTACAAAACATAATCACATGATTATACCTTTATTGCACTGTAGTATTGAGTATTCATTTACAGCAACAATATATATTTGCTTCTCTTTTATAAGAAATACCTGTATAAAACATTTAAGAAACAATGGGAAAAATAGCTCATAATTAAAGCACAAATA
Source organism: Perca flavescens (assembly GCF_004354835.1). Classification (NCBI taxonomy): domain Eukaryota; kingdom Metazoa; phylum Chordata; class Actinopteri; order Perciformes; family Percidae; genus Perca; species Perca flavescens. The sequence goes on from NC_041342.1 coordinate 15,394,546, forward strand.
ATGTAAATTGTTAGGTTTACCTAATTAGATATTCACAATGATTGTACAATGCATCTTGAATCAGCATATCATGAAAGCTCAACAGAGCTGTGCAGGAAAGGAATCCCCATATAATTACGTTTTAAGAGCAGAGGAAGCTGAAGGCCTGAACCCCGTCATTTTGTCGGCATTAAATAAACACAAGGCCCATCAGCGACAGATATGCCCTCACACAGTTGCACAGTAAATAATGACTCTCATGGCCGTGAGCAAAAAGAAAATCCAGGGTCATGATCAGGGTACGTGATGAACACGTCATGCTACTGAAAGCTGATATATTGGATGTGGGTTAATCATTAAAGCACCCAAAAAATAAAAAAATAAACATGTTATCACTTTAGTGTATCATCAATCCATATGCAACCCTTCTAAAACAAAAATGTAAAGTATGACACATTATTCAGCATGGGGAAATATCAGGAAGCAACATGTTGCTACTTGCCCAGTGGCATAACACAACACAATATCAGTAGACTGTGAATGATGGCAACCTCTTCTTTACAACAAATACTACTACAGTCCCATTGTGTAACACTATTGTCACTGATTCTAAACAATTTCAATAATTGAAGGAGAGTAATGTGTTGTTCACGCAGAGGTTTGCAGGATTTTCATAGAACTGAAATGTGATATCCAACACATGTCGTGGAATTTCTATTCTTCATCTGCCCCGGCTCGCCTTTGATGTGGAGCCAAAACCGTAGTAAACCTCTAAGAACCTATGAAGATATGCATTACCCAGGGATTACACTGGTTCAATGACAAACAATTATTGGGAGTGAAGTTAAGATCAAAAGCTAAAGTTTGTTCAACACCGAAATGTCAGCCTGTGATTCCCATCTGGATATCAGTGCAAATAATTCATTCATTTACAAGCTTTATTTAGTTTTTCAAAATTGGATGACATATTTTTGTTACGTCGTATTGTTTGACCATTATTGACCATCATTATGTACTATTAAATCTATTTCACTCTTTCATTTCTGATGATTAAATTAAGGTTGAAATAATGGAAGCAGCAATTTAAATCAGTATCAGGAGCGATAGCGATGATCAAACAAAAAATGTAAACGTTTAATGTATTTTTCCAATCCTAAATTTTGACTTACAGCTCAATCACGCAGACATTAGACGCCCTTGATGAGCTCTGTCTCTCTCCAGTTGTAGCGTAGGGATTTAGGATGGTCTTTATAACCCTGAGGTCAACATCAACATTGTTTTAAGGTGTCCTTGTGTGGGCAAGTGTCTATGCTCCGTGACACAAAAAAGCATTTTTAAATTGGTAATAAGAAGGTTACAACTTCTAAAAAAAAGCAGTTTCTTGTTTTATCATAAATGACTACAAAAGTGCTACTGCAAAAACACTGTAGACAAATGTAGAAAAAAGATACCCAATAATAAAATTAATGATAAATTGTTAAATTGCTAATACACCTCAATAACAACTACATTGCGACTTGTTTTTAATTTTCCACCCACTAATGTGCCTCCAGAGAGCCCACGCTTATGGTCTCAACTGTGCAACGTACCAAATATTTAGAGTAATAGCTGGTTACTGTGCTATCTCTACCACTACAAGCTGTCAATCTCTGCCCCAGAGCTAATTAAAAAGGCCCCGGCGCTTTATTTGTTTGCACACACTCTGAGGGCAGACTGGAACAGTCAGGCGTGGGGGCATGACAAGCACGCCATGCCCCCTTAAATCACTCCCCTGTGCCAAAACGCTGACACCACACAAGAATCCTGACAAAACATGTCGCTGTGTCCCTAGTGTGGGCGAGACAAGAGCGAGGAAAAATCTAGATGGGTATGTTTTATAGGAAATTTACAAACATTCTGTCTTTGTCATTTTTCTCTCTCCCCTCAGCTCCAATACATGCTGTCCTTTTTGTGTCACACATATTCATACCCTTCTTGTATTTCCTATTTACATAAAGCACAGGACTTTTGCACAGTACAAATAACATAAAACAAGCTTGAATGACTTACCGTATTGTCCCAAGCCTGCATCCCATCACCTCATCCTGTTCTAGGATACACTTTGTTTTCTCTGTGTGTCACTACTGCTGTCGTTGAAGTGGTTTTGCTACTCTCTGAAATCTGGACGTCTTAAGAAGTGACACAAAGTTGGAGCTGGCATGGAACAAAAGACATATATTTTAATTGTATTGCAGTGGACCCTGGGGCATCAGCTGCTGTGGCCTCATGGCTCTCTGCTGCCACCTGTCTGTCTGTCGAGGAGCACATTACGACCTGCTCTGAAGATAGACCCGCAGAATGTGCTGAGTAATGCTGGGGGATCATGTTGAAATATCTCATTTATGTCTTGATATTGTTATTTTTTTGGTTTCCAATGAATTAAACGTTTAAATTGACAAGGTGAAGAGTAGGACTAAACATGTCAAATAGTCATCTCTCCCATAATATACCAACGTGACAGTTATAATGTTAAGTGACTAGACTTACTTGAGATAAATAATTTGATTGACTCTCTAGAGGGCAGCAGTAAAATTGTCTTGATCCTGATCAAATCTCTGCAAACCAGTGTTTGGAGAGCGAACCTCTGTTTTGCATGACTTTACGGCCCAACAGGAAGCCGTTGAAACTCTAACATAAATAGCAATCAGGCCACGCGTAAACCAATCAGCAGCTTTGTTTCAAAATATGCACCAATCAATTAGCAAATGGATATCCTTCCAAATTAAGAGACCGAATCAAAGCATCTCAGGGAACACAGTTATGGACAATCTACAGTTTGTTTTGCTTAATTGTTTTCATTTGATTTTTACTTGATTTAAATGTGTTTACATTGCAGAGGGTTAAATCATTTGATCAATCATCCGTGTGTTCTGTTTGAGAATATTCATAATGCAAGTTTTTTGTTGAGCTAATTAGATTTGACATTTTATCTCTTGGGAGTATCTTCTTGTACACTGTGAAGATGGGTAACAATAGCCAATCATCTCTTGTTCATTACTCTCTTTAGATTTATTAAGAACTTTCCTTACAGGCTTTTGAAGACAGCCGGTTGGCCTTATATGTACTCCAGTCCCACTCACACAGCTGTCTCCCAGGCTACAAGCAGAGAGCTTCATCACCTGATTCCAGCTGCAAACCACAAACAGATTGAGGGGGGATTTTTGTGTAGTCAGGCCATAATCGGCACGGAAGATGAAGAGGCCAAATATTATAGAACTGGCAACTGTGGCCATCAATGAAAGACAGTTCACACAGCTCTAAGCTTTTGTGCCAGTGACGGCTGATACAGTAGTAGCTTGGAATGTTGTCTGAGCATGTGACAACATTTCCCAGACCACTAAACATTGAAAACAGACCAACGAGGCAACATATTGCATTGATTTAGTCATTTGACAAATAGCTTTGGAATGAGTATCCACGTTGTTTCTCTCAGCGGTTGCCATATAAGTAGTGGATAAAAGGAAACATGGTTTCTTATTTTAAAAACAGGAAATGACACAATGACAGGATACAAACTTATCACATATTGAGACGATTGTGGTAACTGTGGTGAGAAATGCTCTCTGGTTGGTGTCTTTATTGTCTCTCCATGCTGAAGTCCTGATGTGGTCATCCCATTGACAAGATTTTCATTACTTCTGGTGTACTGCTGCAGCTCATGTTCACATGTTTACAGTACAGGATCCTATTAGTCAGTGTATTTCTACCAAGGAATGTTGTAATAACCTACCTGAAATTAAAAATATGTTTATACGTTTTGTTCTTACTGTGAGACCATTTCTTTGTTGAGTCTGTGTTTCCATTTGACCTTAGTTCATTTGAATACAGCAGGTTAGCAGTACAGTACAGTAGGTCTGTGGCAGCAACAATTTGAACTCCTAAAGTATCCTTGAGCTCTGAAGCTTTAAACCAGCAGTTGGGACTCTGGTGTGTTGCCAAGCTTGTTCTCTGACCTTTTTGGAAGCAGGCGAGGGAGCAAGAATTTCCTTGTGTGAATCACTTTAATCTCCCTGAACATGCAGATACTACTGGTTCGGAATAAACTTGTACATAATGTGTGAGATTTAATGGGATAAAATGTTACTTTTCAACTATAAACAGCCCAAATTGTATTTTGAAATTTGTTCACTGGACAAGATTGTATATTACACCTCACATACCTGCCTTAAAGTATGTGTGAACACAAGGTTAGCCCTTTCATTATGCATCAAGGCAATCAGCACCAAACAACCACAGAGGATCGCAGAGTTTGGCTTGTCAAAACAAAACACGGTGATTGCCCTCCATTTGATTTTCCTAAACCCTGCAAACTCCAATGTGGAACTTCTGTCAGCGAGAGCAGAGCAGTTGAGAAAACAGGATTACTCGCTATGGCAACACCTGGAAGCAGCACGTGCGAGCAGGAGAGAAAAATGATCCTGGTTAACTGCCGCAGATAATGGCACTGCTATATTTATATTTGTCTTTGGCAAGGAACAACTCAGCCATTCCACCGCTAACCACAGCCAGCTTTTTTGTCTAAACATTGCCAGTGTGACTCTTGACTCAGTGTTGGAGTGAAGTGTAACAGAAGAGTTTCCAAATCCTAACAGGGTCATTGGTGTCAAGTGACTTAGAGTCCTCAGAGTGTCTAATTACTAGAAGTAGGAGTTGCAGCATGTCAATGAGTGCAATAACGTGGTTGACAAAAAAAGACCTGGAAAGCGAAGACAATAGAGGGTGTTTCATTATGTAAGTGACATGGTGATTAGGCCATGTGTTCTCCTGTGGTAACACATTAAAGACACATTTGCTGATTGCACTACAGCACCTACAAACCATCTAGTTTCTGTCAGAGATCAATGTTTATGTCTTGGAACTGACTGACATTAGTTTGATTTGTTAAGGTTGTCTGATGTACTGACAATTTCATGGCTAAGGACCCAGCTGAAGAAAAGCTCAAAGGCCAGGAGGTAGTTAGTAAATGTGTGGTTGCAGAGAGGGAATGCTACCTGATCCATGCAGAAAGAGCAAAAGGAGCTTACATACGCAGGAGAGGTTTGCCCTCCTATTTTCACCAAACCAAATCCGTAAAGTCTGAGACACAATTAAAATAAAGGAGGAATACTTGAGAAAAGGTTTGAAAAAAAACACACTCTTGCCCTGGCAAAAAAGCACCCTCATTCTTGATTTAATATCTTAAGTATTTCTCTATATCATTATGTTTTTGGGACCAAATAAGCGACCGTCAAAGTTAAAGATCCCCTACAAACATGTTTTATGGCATATAAAAGTAAAGCCTTAAATCATAATTTGTGTCTGCTCTATTTTAGTCTCGCATTGCCAGACTTATCTCCACAGCGCTGTGGAGTAAGGACTGGCTACACCACACACATGTTCTAGGATACAAAGAAAAAAAAATGCTCCAGGTTGATTGCATTTAATAAAACCAATAACAAACGTCTTGGGCGGTGCAGAGACGCAAAATAGTTTAGGAAAAGGAACTTGTTTTGCACCGTGCAAAAGAAAACACAACCTAAAATATTAAATTAAGTTAACTGCACAGTAACACTCTGTTTCAACTCTTAAAAGTGCATCTGCTCCTTCTCCCTCAATGAAAACAATGGAGTGTATATAAAAAAAAAAAAAAAAAAATATATATATATATATATATGTTGAGTTTGATTTGTTGTTGCATGTTATATACTGAAAACACCAGGCTAGTTCTGTGGAAAATCACTGAAGCATCACATGTTTCACAGATTTCTCCAAAGGATGACCCTCCTGATTTATTCATCACTCCCATTCAGTGCTACTGATAATGGCTGTCTCTAACCTCCCACACCCCAGTTCACATTCAGGTGGAGCTTCTGTTTGACGCCACAGGGCCATGAACCCAACCTGACAGACCTCTTTTTTTTATTTTTTATTAACTCTGTCATCCACAGACCCCAGACAGTACGCCAGGCTGTGTACCGGAGCTCGCTCTGCTTTTATAGAGGCTTTTCCGTTCCATCACTGTACGCATTATGACAAAATAGATGGGAACTATCAAAAGAGATGTAGTGCCTGAGGTGAGAAAGGGCAAAAAGATGTACAAACAAAGGGAGTGAACGAGAGATAAGGTGTCAGACAAAGAGATAGTGAAAGCAGTGGAGTGAAAAATGTGTTATCGTCGGGGCCTGTTCGTCACACACTCAGGTCAGAGGGGTGTGAGACATGAGTTGGCAGAGCTAAGAGCAGGGGCTTGTTGGAAATGTGTGGGGCCATAGGAAGTGCTGTGTGGAGAAGATAACAGTGTGTGTGTGTGTGTGTGTGTGTGTGTGTGTGTGTGTGTGTGTGTGTGTGTGTGTGTGTGTGTGTGTGTGTGTGTGTGTGTGTGTGTGTGATGGAGGGGAGAGAAGGCTGTGGGTGGGGGATTAAGAGAGTAACAGTGTCCTCAGCCCTGCCCTGCTTTCCTCTATTCACTGCCCGCATCCTGTCTGTGTGCTGCTCCCTAATGGCTTTTAATGAGCCACTGCTGAATCCCTCTCCTTCCTGTCTTCACACAACATGCCAGGGGAAAGAGCGAGTGAAAGGAAGACAGAGAGAGAGAGAGTGAGTTGAAATATCAACATCACTGCCTCCAGTGGTGAGTGGTTACTTGTTCTCTTCTACAGGTCCTCAAGGAAATACAACCATCCATTTAGGCAGCATGGGAGACGACGTCTGAAATCATACAGTCTTGAATGGGGGAGTCCCACCCTGCAGGGGCACAATGCAGACTTAAAAAGTCATCTTAACAATTTAATAAACTATACTAACATCTAATTTCCTTAAAATCAATGCATTTCAGCTATTTTAAAGACATTTTCCTGTTTACAATACACTGCCTTGTTTCAGGACAAATGCAACTCTACTGTCTTCAATTCAGAGTTATGCAGATGTCCCTCATTATCGATTCCTGATTGGTGCGTTACTCATTTCTTGGTAACTACTTAACATGTTATCAACTTTATTGTTAAGTGTTACGGATTCATGTTATTTCTATTGTTTGACTGGAGGAACATCAACACAGATATGAGCCAACAGACTGGTACAGCAAACGAACGCTGTACACTTGTAATTGCTCACTCACGTACAGTAGAAAGGTATGAAACATGACTTAGTGCCTCAAATGTCACTGTCTCTCATTTGCTGGCTCCATGGCTCAGAGTTGTGTCTCATCGTTGTGATGGATGACAGGTGAGAGAGTCTCTCTGATCCCTCTGACACTCTGTAATTGAGTTAAGAATGCTGGATTAGAGGCTCCTTTTGAAAAGGGCTGAGGTCAGCTTTCTATTCTGCCTGATGCATAGCTTTAGAGAGCGATAAAAAGGCCTGACATTGATGGCAGGAATGTGTGTGCATGAGAGACAGAGATAGAGGGGGGAAAGAAAGAGAGAGACAGTAATAGTGCTCGTGTGGAGCCTTGAAGGTGCTCTGAGGTTAGGATAGAAAAATCAAGGTTGTTAACAAAGAGGGATGGACCCCTTAGTTACTGTTGCTACGCCTTTTAAGCTTTTGTTCTTACTGTGATGATTATTTTATTGTTATTCTTTCAATGGGCTTTTTTTTATTATGAACACCATTTTGGCAGATGGAGAAATCCAAAGCTTGATGGGCCTACTGTGCCTAATTACGTGTCTGTTCAAAAGTTGTTTTAACAGAAAATAGCTAGCTAGACAGATAGTCTAGTTAGCTGTCTTGAGTTAACCATAGTCCACATAAATCTAAATCAATTTAGAATGTCAACACAAAGAAAGTGAGGGACATCAGGCCGAAAATGAGGGACATCCGGCGGCACCAGAACAATCCCATAAATGAAACGTTGTCGATATAGACTAGTTACTTCCTGATCCCCCCTTCCTTTCCAACCCGATCAGGATCTTCTATTGCTGGTAATGTAAGTGGTACTACTACATGCAGCTATTGTCCACTGTGACATCCATCCATCCATCCATCTTCGTCCGCTTATCCGGTGTCGGGTCGCGGGGGGAGCAGCTCCAGCAGGGGACCCCAAACTTCCCTTTCCCGAGCAACATTAACCAGCTCCGACTGGGGATCGGCGTTCCCAGGCCAGGTTGGAGATATAATCCCTCCACCTAGTCCTGGGTCTTCCCGAGGCCTCCTCCCAGCTGGACGTGCCTGGAACACCTCCCTAGGGGGCGCCCAGGGGCATCCTTACCAGATGCCCGAACCACCTCAACTGGCTCCTTTCGACGCAAAGGAGCAGCGGCTCTACTCCGAGCTCCTCACGGATGACTGAGCTTCTCACCCTATCTCTAAGGGAGACGCCAGCCACCCTCCTGAGGAAACCCATTTCGGCCGCTTGTACCCTGGATCTCGTTCTTTTGGTCATGAACCAGCCTTCATGACCATAGGTGAGGGTAGGAACGAAAACTGACCAGTAGATCGAGAGCTTTGCCTTCTGGCTCAGCTCTCTTTTCGTCACAACGGTGCGATAGATTGAATGCAATACCGCACCCGCTGCGCCGATTCTCCGACCAATCCCCCGCTCCATTGACCCCTCACTCGCGAACAAAACCCCAAGGTACTTAAACTCCTTCACTTGGGGTAAGGACTCATTCCCTACCTGGAGAAGGCACTGTGACATGAACAAGAGTAAAAGTAGGAGAGAAAGATGAATTTTGATGAGTTCTTTTTTTTTTATGAGTTTTTTTTTCTTGACTGTAAACTTTTGCCTTGTTTTTCTGTTACACCCTTGTTTTGAATATGACAGCATAGCCGAGCAGTTAGTGAGGCCAGAGTTGCAAAATCTGCAGCAGTATTTCATTCTAACCACAACAGAAAGTACTTATGTGTTATGGGTTAACAATTGGGTAGTGACAGCACAAGTCCTCCCAAAAGTCCAACCCTTGTCCTCACCATGGGAGGTAGTCTACAAACAAGCAAAGTATGGCATAGCCAAACAGGGTGATGTTTACTGCCCTGGTTGGGTCCACTCACCAACCTGACTGGGTGGGTCAAACTCCCGCTGAGTTGATAACAATGATTACAGGAACATCTACAATTCCCACAAAAATGAAAAAGCATTGCACTGTAGATGACCTGTGTTTCTCGATGAGAGAAAGAGCTTAAGTCCTGTCAGTTCAAGTCAGTGACAGCAAATATATAGCACACTGTTGTATTATGGTATACTAAAATCCATCCACACAGCTTCTGCTTCCAGTGTTTTCAACCGCAGTTGAGTAATAGGAGGAACAGTTGTCTTTTCATTCCTTAAAAATCACCCATAATTTCTTTGGGAAGAGCTTGAAAAAAAAATGGAGCGGAGTTCCAGCCAAGTCAGTGCTGTAGTGGCGACAGCAGTCAACAGATGGTGGTTAGGTTAACATTAGTCTTAATAGTCAAGATGGTGATGATGATGACAATAATAGCTCCAGCAGCAGACGAAAACTACAGTTGCAGGTGGGGGATACAAGGAGGAGGAAATGTGTATATGTGTACTGTATGTGTCCATGCAAACACCTGAGTGTCTTGGCAACCCTGAGAGGAAGGGTCCCGGTCATCGGACATCCCTGTTGCAGGGCCCACTCCCTGCAACAGACCCCCTAATCAGTGGGAACAAAGAGGGGAGAGCGTGTAACAGTTCCAAAATAGCATGTGGAGTAGGAGAAGTGGAAGGATGTAGCCAATCTGATGCAATGCCTTATAGTGCACGTATTAGTTATGGTCAACAATAGGAACAGCACCTAGTTCATATCTATCTTATAAAAACAAATGCCTGCTATAAAGGAAACCGAGAGAGTAACGGAGAATATAAAATGAGGCAGCAGAAATGAGAGGAAAGATTCACAGTTGTTTACCTTGCTGTGTTTATCGTGTAATTAATAATGTGAATCTGGTGGATAGTTGTGTGTGTGTATTTGCATGTGTGCTTGCATGTGGTTGTATGTGACTTCCTCAGCTGTTCATTATGAAGTGACAGCCTGACAAACTGTGGCTCTAGCGGTTGCATCAACTTCCTGACCCCACAAGCCGCAGTGTTTTTCCTGATTGACTTTTCCTCTCAGACCCCACACAAGATGGGAAGGGTTGTAGTTTCTGGGGAGGATTACATCACTAATCTTGACACGAATCTGATGTCTTAACTACAGTAAATGTATAGTTCATTTTTGCTAAAGCATGTGTTCACACAGATTCATATTTGCAGCCTAGATTGCTGTCATGTTAGAATGTGTTTGTGCATGTTTTAAAGAATAATACCTTCAGATGTTCACAGAAATCTACTTTGATGACACGTGCAAGCTTCCTTCTAAGTTTCTCCTAGGCAGCCCTGACTGTCTCCTGTGGCTCTTTTTCATGATAAGTGCCTGTCTATATGGAGAAAGGCCCATCAAAAGCAGGAGATGATAAAATGGACAATAAGCGGGGGCCACCAGGTCCCCCTCCTCTGGGGGCCACAGATTAGGCCTCCTGCACTTCCTTTGGAAAACAGGCACCGGACCCAGAGGAAGCTCCTGTCAGCTGCGCTCCCTCACCTCCCTGGCCTCTCTCACTCTAACTCCCTCTCTCCACCACTCTCTATCTCGCTCTTTCTCTCTCACTCACTCTCTCTCTCTCTCTCTTGCTCTTATTCTCTCTGTCTAGGAGATGAAACACAGGCCTTTCCATCCACAACTTGCCACCGTACTCCACCCGGATACCACAGGCCAAGCCTCATCAGGCTACTGCAGCATGTCACACTGACACTCTTCTCTTTTGTGTTGCCACTATGGTGACTGAATTTAAAAACTATTCTTTATTTGTGGATAGCCTTCCTCAGTACATTGTTAACCATACCATGTGTGTAGAGGGGGGGTAGTTACAGACACACATAAACACAAATCACACAACACAATCTGAATAGAAAAGAAAAGCTCATGCTTAGAATATCCTGTGTTTTGCTGCCAGGGCAAGAAAGTCAGACAGTGGAAGGTGGTCAATAGTGATTGAGTACACTCCCTTGACTGCAGAGCCAAACCACTGTTTTAGTAATCAGACGGAAGATCCTTCGTTGCCTCCACCCCTCTACTGTCTGGAAGATGAACCAGACAACTATGTTGGGATGAGGTGGTTATTTGGCCTTTAATATTACAGGAATATGTTGGGCCAGCCCTGTCTCCTAAAAATGGCATCGCTATACAACTAAACTGCATTCTCAAACATATTTTTTTTGTTTTTGATATATCACAAATCAATTCTAATCAAAAGTCTGCAGGACTTTCACCCAGGAGACCGCTGTTTATCCTGTGTGCAACCATAATTCAACATTGCTTTTAACTTACACAAGTTAACTTACATAACATGATAAACTAAAGTATGTAACTAGGGTTGGGTACCGAAACGCGGTGCCTATAGGGCACCGTTTCTGACATAATTAAACGGTACTAACAAGTAACAATAAGAATAAGAATTAAAACAATTTTTTCAGAAGCATCGCTGCACGGGACGCTACGTTGTTAGCTAGTAGCTTGATTAAACACAATGGTTAAAATGCTGACAGCTTACATTAAGTGTGACTGGATTTCCCTGTAGAGGATTCCAACACCGGGACGTAACAATCTGACTGCAGCTTCATTTGAAACTCGCCAGCCTTGTGGTGCATTCAAATTTATTGTAAAATACCCTTTTCCCATCTGGTGCTTGTTTTTGTCGTTTACCAGCAATTTACTGTTGAAATAAGTCATTGTTATAAGTTATTGTGATTATGTTATTAATCGATCATTTAATTTTGACCATATGGCCTTAGCAATAAACAAGCCGCTCTTTAATGTCGCCAACTGTCATTTTGTGCTCCTTTTTTAAATTTTTTATATTATATACATTATAAGTATATTATATATATTTCGGTTCAGGCACCGGTTCAGGCACCGGCACCATTTTAAAAGTGTCCCTTTAGCACCGGTATCGCAAAAAATCCAAACGATACCCAACCCTATATGTAACTTAAGTTTTGTAACAGACTACTTATTTTAACCCAACACATTAACTTTTCCTGAACTTAACTAAATAGTTTTGTTTCAATTCACAGCATTAACCATGTAGTTAAACTGCAACCGTTTCACAACGTGCACCTGTCGCTGGTACAATGAAGTTTTGAAACAAACTTATTCCAGATGAAAATGTTTCCCTCGAAACATAACTGAGTTCAGTTTAGTTGTATGAGGATTTTTAGGAAACATGGCTGGTTGGGACGCATCATAACTGTAGCATATTTGTTGCAATTACAATTTGTTTTTGTTTTTTTGCACTTTTGCACTTCTTTTTTGCAGTAATCACACCTTTACTCAATTCAATATTTTAAGGGGTTTTTGCACGACAGCCTTTCTTAGTCTGTTGTGCAATCAACACTTTCTTAGTCAGGCTGTCTAATGTTGAAATTTTTAAAACAAATTATTCAAGCCGTGTTAATTTCTTCAACAAAAACAATTAGGAAACACATTTGTAAACATATTTTCATGACAAAAACAAGACTAATAAATTGAAAAGCAAAAACTAAATGTATACATTTTTTTGTCAACAAAAAAAAACGAAATGAGATTGTGAAAGACGAAGAAATTGACAAATTAAATAATTACTGTTAAAATCAGCTGGAATAAGATATTGTATCCTCTGTCTTAGTAAAACTATGTTATTGTAACTGATTAAACCTATGGATTGAACTCTGGCTCCACAAAACCTAAATTGTAATAAACTGTAGTTTTTGCAGTATTCAACCTACCGCTGACTGTAGTATGTATCCTGTCTGGCACACACAGTGCCAAAAAATCATGCTGAAGTCACAGACCCTAATGATTGACATGTTTAGTGTCACATGTGTGGTTATTATTCCATCCAGGGGTTGAGTTCTGGTCTGTGTAGACACGACAGGCATTTCAGAAGACTGTAGGTTCTATTTCCAGCAGAACCGCCACAGGCAATTTGGATCTCCTGCTGGCCAAGTAGTGCGCCTGATGTGGGTGCACATGGAAAGCCTAAGTGAGTAACTCTGTCAGGCTTCCCTGCAGGCCCAGTGGCCACTGAAGGCTGGTACACTATGCCCTCTTCACCACAAACACTGCCACAGGTAATGTTTTCCTGAAGTCATGCCAGTGTTTTAAGAATTTCCATGCATTGAGGAAAAAGACCCAGGCCTGCCTCCTGAAGTACAAGCAGTCTTTTCAGCCAAGACCAGCACTAATGTAGTCCGCCTTTACAGACAGCGAGCAGACTAAAGCTCTCCTGTCCTGGAACCAAAGAGGTGAGAGGATTAGGGCTTGCCGCAACATTTAACAACACTGAACCTTGTTTGATTCAATCAAGCGTGGTAAGAAGCAGGCTCTGACCTAAACCTCCTGTTTTTTACCCTGCGTGTGTGTGTGTGTGTGTGTGTGTGTGTGTGTGTGTGTGTGTGTGTGTGTGTGATGAGTGTGCTGAGTGAGAGACTTTTGGCACCTTGCCACACCATCAGCAAGTAGAGAGGGCAGACTGATCTTCAGGCAAATGTCATCATGTTTTCCCCTGACAAATTTGACAAATTCACAGGAAAGTCCCATCATTTGTAATCAACATGCACCTCTGATGAGATTAAAGGTGAGACACTGGTCCTTTCAGAGAAGCACTTACTTAATGTCTGAATTCTGAACAGCCCCATACCAACATATACATGAGTCATTTGAATTTTTACTGCTTAATGTGTCAATGCTGTAAATGCTAGAATGACATTTTCAAAACTATGTTACTCTTGCTCTTTACTTTAATTTCCTAGGCCCCAAATGCCAACCCTGCCAAACCGGTACTCTTTCTGCATTCATTTCCTGTTTATGACTAAACAAATTAGATAGAAAATGACCCTCAAACATTGAATGTGCCAACTGAAAATAAGAACTTTTCAGAGTAAAAGCACAGCTTATGACTGAGATGTCTCTCGCTATCATTCCTTCCATTTCATATGAGCCAAAAACCAGACCTCAGCCAGACATCAATACACCCTATCCCTTTGGAGACAGGTTCCGTGATTTGACAGAGTCTGGGCCTCAATCTGGTCGGGCCGTAGTGGTGCGAGCCACAGAGGAATGACGTGATAAATGGGTCTTATCTGGAGGTTGTGGCATTGGGAAGCTGACTCTGTTTCCCCCCGATTACATTACCAGGCAGGAAAATGGGACGTGGGGGGAATGGCTGGAATTCCATACAACGAGGGGCAGACACTCGTTTTCACTTGTTTGCCGACTGATAAAGAGACCAGGAGGAGGCATGGAGGAGGTGTGCCGGACACGGTCTGGGTACATGTGAGGTCAGAGGTTTTCTGTTTTTGTAAATGAAAGGTAGACACTATATGTGCTGCTCTCTGCTGACCTTAAGCCCCTGGAATAACAAACTGTTTAGAGCCAATATCCTGGTGACTGCATGGGTCCATACCAGGTGATTCATTACTAGGTACCAAAGTGACACATGCACTTGACTGGATTGTTCCGCAGTCACAGACCTCCACAGCACAATTTGGTCTAACACAGGTGCCACCCGGTCATCTATCGGCAGCATATTGCTCGGAAAATGGGAAAAATTATCTAAGAACTTTAATAGTTGTGGTTACTTTGAATGTATAGTGATAGAAAACATGCATTGATTTTAAATCTGACATAAATGATATAGCAATGGTCAGGGTGGGTAATTGTTCATTGTAGGTTTAGTAATTTGCACATTTTGAATTAATGTTTATATGAACTTTAAAAGTAGCAAGTAATTCCATTCTTGTTAATGTTTTTAAAAATATTTACAAAATTAGGTATTTAGTATAAAGTACCACATATAACATTTGAAAAATATATAACGTGATGCACTAATATAGAACAGGATGGACCCATTGATTTTAAGCTATGTCAAACTGTGATCAAGATTTTCGACCCTGGAAGTTTGACGTTTGATAAAATAATCTTAATTCAAGGTGTACTTACTACATTTTTCTTTTTTGACAACTAATTTTCATTAAACGCTAGACAATGCGGTGGAAAAATCCAACAACTGGCTCAATCTGACAACTACTGTCATGATGCCATCATGGCAGCCCTTTTCTTTCCCTGTTTGTTATCCCTCATGTTTCTCCCTCCTGCTCCGTGTCCCTGAGTTTTGGGCGTGGCTTAGTTTGCAGGCTGCGTCAGATGAAGCTCATTCCCTAATCATCCCCCAGCAGTACTTAAGGCCGGCTCTGTGATCCGCTCATTGACAGATTGTTCAGTCTCCTAGTGTGTCTTCCTTGCTTGCTTGTATCCATGCTTCCTGTTACCCCTGCCTGCTTGCTTGCCTGCCTGCTTCTCTCTGGATGCAAGGAAGTTTGCCACGTGTTGGAATTGTTTGTTGGGCTCTGGAGGACGCCATTACCACATGGTCGACGCCACAAACAAAAGACACTGATTCACTGGGCACGCTCTGGAGAGCGCACTGCACCCACCACTCACCACTGGATCCCCTGGACACAACACCCCCTTGCCCATTGCACTAGTCACTGCAGGGGCAGATCTATAAAAATATTTATGGGGTGGCGAGAGGGGGGCAGGAATTTTTGAGGGGTGGCAACATATGTCAGACGTATATTTACTGAATTTAATCAGTTATCACAGTTTGATGAGAAATAGTATGTACACACTACAAAAGGGCACAGGCTGCCATTTACAAACTCATACAGACACACTTAATCTCATGCAATCAATGTCCTGCATTTGAGGTTTCATTTGAAACAGTTGTTGAAACAGTTGTGATCTCACTTAATAGGAGATCTAGAAGTATGATAGAAGTAAGGGGCATTATTACAGGAAAGGCATTAAGGTAAGACCCAGGTGATGAGAGGCAGATATGTGAGAGGGGAAGCAAACTGTTTTCGACTGTGTCAGAGAGGCAGCGTTGCAGGCAGCATTTGTACAAGATTAGGAACTGTCATTGATTAGTTAAAACCATCAGACTGTGTTAACACACACTAACATTTTAGCCTGGGAGAGTATTTTTAGGTTCATTTGTTTATTTTGTTTTATTTATATATATTTTTTATTTTTTATATATATACAAAATATAAAAACTCATCTCCCCATCTCATCACACTTTCACACTGACAACTTTCCCTAATTATTCCTATTTAAGCTTTGTCATTTGTTGTTCTTATTCATATTTTAGTATACTATGCATCAACAATTTCCATACCGTGTGGACCAGCTCGACAGGAGATGGTTGGCGATGGCCCAAGCACTCTGCTTTGCCTTTCACTGTCTGAGCCTTGCACGTTCTCGTCTCTCGCTTTCTCCCTCCTCCTCTCGCTGATGCTCTCCCTCCATATCTTCTCTTTCTCCCTCCTCATCTTGGTGATGCTCTCCCTCCATATCTTCACCGCTGTGGTGTTCTCCCCCGTGTTCTCCTCCTGTCCCTGGTCGCCTTGGCCTTGTATTCTGTCTCTGTCACGTTTCTGTTGCCGTTTTCTCTCTCTTTCCACCTCTTTTCTCTCTCCTTCCATCTCATCTTCTCCGTCTACCTTGCTCACTTGTTCATTTTCTATTTATCTCGCCTTGCTCTTTGGAGACAAAAACTGAATATGCTACCTTTCCTCTTCATTTCTGTAAGGTTCAAAGTAACAATGTTTTCCTTGACAGACGTTGAATCAATATTAGCTTTGTAGCCTAATTTACACAGAACAAACGTCAGACCCTAAGTAACATTGTATAGTTGGCGAAGTAACGTTCTTCAAACTGATTTTTATCATCTCAAAATCAGCATCGCAACTATGCTAGCACTGTGCTTTTGTTATAATTTCATTTCTTGATAGATGTTAATCCGTTTTGACCTCTTTCCTCCTGTGTCTCCATTCATTGCGACTCCTGGCTCCCTCGCTTCGTGCCACTCAGTTTTCCAAACAAAACAGTCTCTCAACGCTCTAGCGTCATCTTATGCTGCATTCACTGTACATTCACTGACATTGGAGACGCACGCTCGTAAATTGTCAAATTGGCCATTTACCGTAATTCGTTGCTGCCAACTGGGGTGGCAGCAGGTGTGGCAAGGCTTTCTTTTAGGGTGGCTTTTGCCACCCTATGCCACCCCGGTAGATCCGCCCCTGAGTCACTGTATATATATTTATCTTTATTAAATCACTTAAACGTATTGCTGTGTGTCACGTCTGCTTTTGGGTCCAACCTCCAGTGCCGTTCATTAAAGGGGTGATAGAATGCACCTTACCTTGTCATAGTTGAATAACGACAGTTTGGTGGGTAAATAGGACATACATAGAACCTCAAAATCCCATTGACACCTCTTTCCTCTGCAAATCTCACAATTTGAAACTGCCTCTGAAAACGGGCAAACCTTAACTAACTTTCTTTCCTTTTTTGGCTCTAGTCTCTATCTTTGTCACGCCCCAACATTTACATAGGCTACACCACTGATCTGAGATCCGGTAGTCTTCTGAATAGGTCGCGCAGATCTCAGAAATTGTATACATTGTTCTGCTATTTTACCACTAAATTCACTTCTGAGACTTTTTTATGCAAGAAATCAACTATGTAGAGGTCAAATATGGACCGTTTTACAAACATTGATGGCTAAACCGGCCTGCTGTGAGGTAGATGGAGCTCCTTCTCGGCTGGCAGCCCACGGTGCTCGATACCCATGCAAAGTCACCGTTTCTGGGTTAGTGGACTACCAAACGCCGCTGCCCTGACAGAGCTCCATGGCCTGCAGCTCCCCTCTTCCTGCTAAATGGCCAGTATGTGTGAGTGAGAGCACGGTCAGTGAGCTTGTTACGCCCACAATTTTTTACCACAGGTTCCAGTTAATCTTATAATGGATATGTGTGTTGAGTTATTTAAACGAACGATCGGGGAAATAAACGCCTCTTGTCTGCGAGTGAGCTGGATGGAGCTCTATCAATGAGAGCTAGCTTGCCTCCTCCTAACAAGACCTCTAAAATTTAAAATTAAAGTCGGACAAAAGTGTTAGCTAAGCTTTGTAAGACCTTAGGGAGCTGTGATATACATGCCGTGACAAAATTAAAACTGTAAATATATTCTAGTTATGCCGCTGAGCCCCAAGCCCCGGTAGTCCAGTAACCGAGAAACGGTGACTTTCACTGGGTATGGAGGTTGCCGCTTTCTCGTCAGACTATGTGGAGCTCCTAAAGTCCGACACGTCTTACCAAATTTGCAATTAGCCATACATTTTCATAAAACAGCCCATATTTGAGCTTTATATAGTTGATTTCTCGCATGAAAAAGTTTCAGAAGTGAATTTAATAACGAAATAGTAGACAAACAATGTATAACTTTGCAGAGTCTGAAATATGAGACCTGGGGCCCGTTCCAGAAAGCAGGTTTAGTGAAATCTCTGAGTTTGTTAACCCTGAGATGAGTGAAACTCCAGCCCGTTTCAGAAATAGAGGTAACTTAACCTCCGAGTCAGTTACTATGGTAACTGAGCCTGTGAACCTAACCTGGTCGGGAGCAGGTTTTTTTCAAGAAATTCATTTCCTCATTCATTCATTCAGTCTGTATCAGGCGCATTTTAATGCAGTTTGTTATCTGCATGAATAAAAAAACGTATTGGTTTATGTTAGGCAGATTATAAAACGTTTTTTTCTCAAACATGTCATGTCCTTTTGTCGACGATCCCGTTGACGAAAAAGCTGTAATAATTCCCAGAGAGTTTACGTCGGGAGATGATTGTCCCGACTATAGATGTATTTTCATTTCCACATAACCGATTTGAGAGGTATTTTTTATCACAGTCCATTAGATACCTTATCCGTCCTCATATCACTAACATCAGCCATCGTGGACAGGCTTTAACATCCAAGCAGAAGTTTTTTAAACGTTTTTGTAGTGTTCCCTAGACACAAACCAGTGAGAGCCATTAAAAAGAATTAAATGATAAAAAATTATATTTCTTTTAATGATCATGGTGCTGCAGCCTCAGAATGGGATTAGTATAGTTTACTTTTTCGCCGGCAGGATTGCACCTAAATGAAATTATAGGTGTAATACAATTCCAGTTTTCACCAGTAATATTATAAGTTAACTGTGATTAAATATGAAATTAATAGACTGTGAATGCGTATGCATTGACTCGAGCAGCAGTTTTCTCCCACACCAATTCTCTCTCTTTCGCAGCAGCAACCGCTGTCTTGCTTTTTTAACGAAATACATGTTCAAACTCACTGTTTGTGCGCATGAGTATTTCCGCCGACATGTTTGTTTGTGGTTGTTACCATGGTGAATCGTAGTATCATGGCTCCATTCATTCTGCCTTTTTATAGTGGTTGTGCACGCGCGTAACCCTGAGTGAACCTACTCCGAGTTGATTGAACCAACTCAAATCAGCTGTTCTGGAACCGAAAACTCTGAGTTTCCCATCTCAGGGTAAATCAACTCAGACATCAGGGTTACACTCAGAGTTTGTTAAACCTCCTTCTTGAAACGGACCCCAGCTGTCTCGTCTCCAATGTGTTTGTATGTGGTTCACTCAAACCAATCAGCGCACAGCTCATCTGAATATTCATGAACATACCATATTTGGAAGAAAAGCTCTTGTTACAAAATAGGGCCATATTCACAGGGTAGTTAAGGGCCCATAAAATAGCATTTGGGCAATTTTCAGCCAAACCAATGTTACATACCCTATTAGGAGACCTTAAGGAACAGTCTGTAATACCCTATATAATCATTCTATCATCCCTTTAACAACTACAATTATATTATATTCAAAGATTCTGTACATACATCTCAAATCTTGGTGCTTGAACTTCTTTAGCAGCTTGTCTTTAGACATATTGCTTAATAGTTTATGTTCATGTTGACATAACTGTCTTTCAGCAGAAAGAGGGTTATTTCAGGTGGAATACTATAAAAATGATTTTGTTGTCAGGGTTGCTAAAAAAAACAACATTATTTCTCCCGCTCTGAGAGGAAAAACATTGTTTCAAGATTTTGGCCAGATAGAAAACAGAGATATAGTATGATATTGAGGGAGAGGGGAGAAAAAAGGAAGAGAGAGCGATTGTGATAAGAAGTAGCCAGCAGCCCAGACAAACATGGCGTGGCCCTTCCTTACTGACATCCTGAGGAGGAAGCTGTGGTGCTTTGGCCCCTCTGCTCCAGTGACTCAGAGAGGAGCTCTTCCAACAGGTCATCGAAGTGAGCTAGGATCATCGCATATTAACACTTTCCCTTCCCATTTTCCTTTTTTTCTGACTTATTTTTCTATTGAACTCACCCTCAGATCAAAATGTACGTGCCATATGCTTATTTGTCCGTTTAGATATCTCTCTGTCCATATCATCCCACTTAGCCCGCATTCTTGCTTGCTTTTTTGCTCCCACCATTGTCTCTTTTCTACAATCTCTATTTTTTCCATCATTTTCATCCACTTCCCTTCTTTCCCTTCTTTTCCACTCACCACCTCAGTTATTTCCCACACCTGCTTGTCATTGTTCTGTATGTAAATCATCTACCAAATAACTGCAGATATCCACCAGACATGTAGGAGAGCTAGCAGAGGGAAAATCCTACTCCCGGCTCCATAAATCACCATTCAGACAATCATGCTAATTGCCGCTCAAATAGCTTCTAACAAAGCTCTAATTGAATACTTTGGCTAGTGCATTTAAGTAGCGCAGTGAGCTGAACTCTGGAAAGGATATTTTGGAGAGTGTGTTTCTAAGCGAGGCAGGCCTGCTGGCACCAGAGACACAGTGGTAAACGGCTCAGTTTAGCATTACAGTGGTGACTCCCTGTGGGCCTGTCCTCCACTGTAGCAGCAACCTGAGGAATTGCAGGCACTCAAAGAAAAGGCTAGAAAATAAAGAGTGAGACCAGAAGAGAACCAGGTTGTGCCAGTAAAATATGTAAGCCGCAGCAAGCACCCGAGAGTAAGCCAATTACACACAAACTCGCAAGTGCATTTGTTTGTTTTTTGCAAAATACAAAAGTGTGTGCCGTTTAAGTCCTAAATGTTTATTTTACATTGTTGTTTTCAAAGAAATGGGCTCACAGCTTTCAAATACTGAAGAGTTGATAGACATGTTTTAAACAAGGCGTCACTGTCAAAACACAACTAGTCCAAAAAAACAATGAGCAAACCACTTTTTTCAGCATGTTGAGTAGATATTACTGCCCTGTGTTGTTATTCGCCCTTCATTTTGTTCTCACATCTATTCATCCTCTGGCGTGGTTATCTGCCCTCTGCATGCCTGTCCAGCACAGCAGGGGTCCCCCGGGAGAACAAACCCACACCGGTGAGTATGGAGTAGTCCCCACAATCCCCTCTCCCTCCCCCTTCCCTCTCCCACTCTGTCTGCCTGCTCCTGTCCCACCGTGTCCCTGCCTATATGCCCCGCCGGTCTGCCTTATGACCTGGTTGCTGATAAGAGCAGAGGCCCTGCGGTGCCCAGCGCCTGGTGCCAGCACTTCCCTCTCATACAAAGTTGTGCTGTGTCACAGATGGGATAGGTGATCAAAAACAGCAGCCCTGCTAAAAAAAAAAAAAAGTAAAAACTGTTAGACAATAGGGTTCCATGGCATGGAAGTGTGACCCTTTTAACCCTGTGTGGAGCTCCTTTCTCACAATGAGAGATTCTTTATAGCCATGCTAGCAGCATAGCTCTAGGGATGGCAATGCCGGTGTGAGGCTCAGCACATGTTAGCATGCTAACATGCTAAACTATGGTTGTGAATATGGTAAGCATTTATTTCATTTCACAATTTTGGTAATCCTTACTGTTATCCCGTTTATATTTCTGGCATTGTGTTCTTTTGGTTTTTACACCTTATTGATAATCTTTATTGTCAATATTTTTTCTCTTTTCTTGTTTTTATTGCAACAATTTAAATACAAATATTATTATTCTTTCTTTCTTTTGGATTTTAGATGAAATTTGATCTGAGTAAAACTTATTTTTGCCCCGCACTGACACCTATACAAGGAAGCACACACCCTCACACACACTCCTGCAGATACATGTTTACATACAACCTTTCACTCACTCTCTCACTCAATCAACATAATTCACTCAAAAGCACACCTATTACAACCCAGAGAGAGAGCGTTGTGTGTGTGTGTGTGTGTGTGTGTGTGTGTGTGTGTGTGTGTGTGTGTGTGTGTGTGTGTATGTGTGCATGTGCCTGCTGTCTGGCATGGCTGAGTGTAGGTACTATTTGTCTGGACACATATAACAAGGCTCATCAATCTTCTTCAGGGACTGTTCAGAGTTTGGATTAAAAACACCTGGGCCTCCGTGGGCTGACTCATGAGGTGGAAACATGCTCCTACCCTGTCAGAACAGTGAAGAGCGGTCAGTCTAACACTAACTCAGACAGATAGAGATGGAGACCTGGGCTGCGACGCTCTGGGAGTTGTCTGAAATATTATCCCTTCTTCCAGAGCACCACTGGAAAGAAAAAGACAGCTTAGCATATACACCTCTTCATTCAAAACCCATAATAAATCTGTTGGAAAAAATTAGAGGTAGAAGGAAGCAATAATTGTGCACCAGCAGTCGAGAAACATGCACTTATTGATGATAAGGTTGTGACTCACCATACAATGCACCTCCTACTGGTTGACGATTGAAGCAAAACGTTAAAAAAAGTCCCAGCAGCGAGAAGGATGTTGGCTTCCTTTGTGGTCTGTTCGCCTTCCTGAGCTGGTCTTGGCTCTCACAAAGATTAAGTCAACTACAGAAACAAGAAAGGTGAGAGCTGAGGTAGACTTACTGTAAAAGTGTGTCCATGTTGAAAGGTTGGTATAGTCCACAGAGCAAGGAAGAACAGGCAATCTGAGGGTGTTTCATAAACACATTCCTGAGCAAAGCTGAAGCAGTGCAAACAATAAACCTGAAGAAAGTGAAGGCAGTCCCTGCAAAGAAAGATGATAAAGACATAGTGTGTGTATGCGTGTGCATATGCGATTGTGTGTGTGTGTGTGTGTGTGTGTGTGTGTGTGTGTGTGTGTGTGTGTGTGTGTGTGTGTGTGTGTGTGTGTGTGTGTGTGTGTGTGTGTGTGTGTGTGGTTGAGAAAGGTGCTTTGACCCCGGTCAAGTCACTTGACTTCTCGGCACCTCTGCCTACCCCAGCTGTATCAACACGTCCTTGCTCTACCCAGGCAGGCAGGCAGGCAGGCAGGCAGTGGGCCGGCAGTGTGTCAGGAGCCTTACTTCAGTCCATCACACAGAGACTGACTGGGTGTTTGTGTGAGTATGGGTGGAAGGGATAGAGGGTGGTGGAAAAGGGACCTGCACCCCTCACCACAACTCCACTCTATGGAATTCAAATTATTCCTCTCCACCACCAACGTCCCCCCACTGGCAACCATGGCCTGAGTAAACAAGCAGCTGGGGTCAGGGGCAAAGCAATCAGCACCACTGGGTAGCTCTTAATGGATTGCTGTGTTTGCTGACAGGTGGCTTAGTAGTGCCGCCAAATCAATATGAAATCAGTAGGAGTCCCTTTGATGACATGTTGTAATGCAATAATGATGATGATGAGGTCTTCTGGTTATAAAAAAGATATTTATGTGTATATTTAATTGTAAATCATCCCTGCATCACTTAATACTCTTTAGTATTAAGTGAAACTTTAGTTTCTTAACAAGATATCAAAACATTGTTTTCAATGTTTGAATTTCTGCATACATTTTGCACTTAGCATTTGATTACTCAAATAAAATGTTGTAAAGTAAATTATAGCGAATAAAAGGTGATTTGTGGACACAGAACCAGAGATTTACCTCACAATCCTCATTGTACCCACCTGAGAGCTCAACAGTTTATAGCAGTGCTCATATCGTGCTTCACTCACTACGGACAGCAGCCGGAAGAGGATGTGGAAATGGGTGAAGAAGAAGGAGAGAGGAAGGGGGTTGTTTGTCTAGACATACTGTATAATATGAACTCCAGAAATCTGTGGAATAATGGTGTAACTCGCCTTTAGAAGACAGTAAGGAAAGACGGACTATCACATTGTTTCAGGGTATAAATGTAAGTGTAGAGGGCCTTGTTTAGTTAACTTAATTTTAAAAACGGCAGACGCCATTTAGAAATCTACTACCTCACTTACCTTAGTATAGGCTAACTCATTTTTCAGAACAGATTTGTTAAGATGATAAGACACTGCTTTCAAGGGTGATACAAATGTCACACCACACTGCTTGAGCAGCTGTTAAAGATATGATGCATGTTTCATTTCTATCCACCGGGTCCCTTTTCAAATGGATTTAAGGATGTTGGATGCCCTCAGCAGTGACATTAAAAGAAAAAAAGTCTGCTACTTTGCTAATCCTCTCTGAACCTCTAATATCATTACTGTGGTAAATTCAACTTGGGGGAGGAGGAATGAATGGGCCTCTTTGTTTTATTATTATTATTTCTGGCACGGAGAACCACACACACGTCTGTGCAGCGCTGACCGAAGGTCTTTACCCAGATGGCAATGGTGCTACAACTTATTGTACAACAAACACATCTTTCAGGGTTTCCAGCCAGCACCGGCCTCATATGGGCTGGGACAGGGGCCAAACAATGCATTACCTCTCACCGCCTAACCTCCACTGCTTCCATCGCACATTGTTAGCCCTCCTCTGAATGGGAGCATCCCAATCCCCAGGCTGATTTACTGTCTGAGGGACGCTATGGGTTTCCTGCTCCAGAGTACACAGAAGCCACAGTAGGACACATCATGCAGACACAATCTATGGAGAAAAAGGAACATTCAGACATTTAATTGCTTATCAAATATTGCATGGTTACCATTAGATGACAAATGACTATTTGGAGTTGAAAGCGTTGGTGGGGCCTTGAGTGCTTGGGTGTGCGGCTCTGTACAGTCTGTGTTCTGACAGCTGGCAGAGGAAAAAAATTAACCTGGCAGAAACCTGCTCTCCACAAAAAAAGCAGTCAATAACAGGAACTCAATCAAACTGCCCTGGTTTCCGGTAAGCTATGCACTCTGGACTGCCTGGTCTGACAGAGGCTGGCTCGCTGAAAGACTGGTTGGCTGCAGGTCGGCCCCCACCGCAGCACGGAGAACTCTCAGTTGGCTCTGTTGTACCACACTCATTTGTACCTCGTCTGAATGAGGTTTCGTCTTTTTTTCAGCTGGGTTGAAAAAAATGTGCCTGCACACTGCAATGGTTTGCCAAAGAAAGTACTGAGCTCCAGCCTCAAGTCAGGTTAATGCAACATAAAGATTTGAGTTATCCTGTGCTTGCTTTTCAAAACACATGAAGTTATTAAAAATAGAAAACGTTTGGAAACACACACTTGCTATATATGTCAGAAAAATAAAAGAATTGAGAATGAGCAGTGAGTTTTTATAGTGATATTCCACCAAAATGTATCGTGTGAGAATGATAGGGTCTGCATGCTGTAGAATGTTAGATTCCAATAGTAACATGTTTCATGGCAGGAGAAAACTATCAAAACATCCATAGAAACTTGACAAACCACTCCTGCTACATAATCCACATTTCCACTGTCAACGTGTATGTTCTGTACTGTATCTTCCAAACTGCATTGCGTTTTAGATTTAGATTAGAGACCGTCTCCTGCTCTTCCAGGGTCAAATCGTGGCCCTGAAATGCTCTGTCCTGGCTGATCTCTAGACTCCTAGAAATTACATTTATATACCACAAATTTACCAATAACATTTTGTTGGGAAACATAATTTCTGCCTTGATATGTTCACCAGCAGCATTTCTCCAGCCAATGAAGTGCTTTGTTTTTGTATGTACAAAGGTCGAAGGAATTTGAGGAGGACGGTGATCGTACAATGAGCTGGACTTTGACATCAAAAACCAGAGGTTAGGGAAAGATGGTGGATGCCAGTGATACCATTCAGTATCTGTGACGGTGCAGATATGTTAATTGATAGCGTTTCCTCATGTTGACAACCCAAATGCATTCTGGGCAGCATTACGTTTTGTTAAAACGTATTTGCTGTTGCAAATTAGTTGTATATGAATGTTTCTCTAGGAGATAGTGTTGCCTATAGCTCACACAGTGGCTATACCCTGATTGCTTTACTACCAAAAGACAAAACAAAGCATGACTAACGTCTAGTTTATCTTCATAAATGTAGTCAAGATAAGAAGAACCGAGTTGCATGTGAAAGAAATAGCTGGAAGGCATAAATACTCTTAAAAAAATTCTAATTAAATATGGTGGTTGAATGTCTGCTGGAAGTGGTGCAAACTGATACAAGAAAGATAGTGGTCAGGAGACAGCTCAAGGTGGATGTACGTAGCGTTAAACGTGGCACCTAATGTCACAGCCAGTAGACCTTCAGAGTGACAAGCAGTGTTGGCAGGGGTGAGCTCTCCACGCTTGGATTCCACAGCTCCTGTCATCACCTCTACCTTGTTTAGTCTAAGTGTCACTGTCTATCAGCTCACCGTAACACAGAAATATTCCTCTTTTTTCCCTGCAGACAAAGGAGGAGGCAGTGCCCGGAAAATCAAATCAAGAAGCGAGAAACAAGAGACATTTATAGGAACATTTAAAGTAATTTTTTTTCCAGATTTTACTCTGAATGAGATGCTTTCCTTTACATTTGCACCTTTTGCTCAAGTATAAACAAATAGGCCAATATTGTACTTGAGGTCCCATATGCGCAACTTTATTCTTCATGCAACAATACATGTTTTTCTATTGCAATTCAGGTCTGCAGGCTCTTTTCCTCTCTGCTTATTTGTTTAGAGATGAATATCAAATGCCAATTCCACATTCATTATTCTGGCCAATATTCCTCCCTAGTTGTCAAGAGGTTGTTGTCTTTACAGTTGTTTGATGACACACCATGAATAAGGCTAACAGGTGTTCATTTTCTCAACTGTTTTAACCAGCTGTTTTAACTGTTCTTGGCTTCTGTTTCAGCTGCGACACAGCTTCATTTCATCAGCCAACTCACCACCCAGGATTCAGTGCATCCTCAGTTGGCAAAAAAGCTTCAAACATTTGTATCAGTCATGACAGTATAGGTAGTAGTGTGAGATTACAAGAAAAGTTTTTTATAACTCGGGTCTTCCTGCTGATATATCAGCACTAATATTTTGTACAGCATTCTAACTGATACACAGGGACACTTTACAACAGAGTGAGCGATCAGTTGAGGAATCATTTCTTTAAAAGTGAAGTGATTGCAGTTATTTAAATCACTTATTTTGAAGTGAAAATAAAGCTCAGCATACCCAAATATTCCACGCCATGATAGATAAGTTGATCCATTCATTCTCTCTGAAATGCAACAGACAATGGAAACATTGCTTAAAGGAGGTTTGGTTACACATTTAGTAATTGTCAATTAAATGTAAACACTCAGCAATTGTAATGTTCACCATTATTTCCAGTTACAAAGAAATGGTTTATATAATGCCCTGAGCAGTAACATAAAATATTTGTATCACCCTTTTGAATGATGGCCAAAATTACAAAAGTATGAGTCAAATTGTACATAGAGAGAAGTTTATTTTGGTCATGATGACTGCCAGTAGCTCTGAACTACATGTGAACAACTGTAGTAAAATATTTGTCTAACTTAACAATCGCAATCTATCAAAAGCATGACTTCTACCACAGATGTGTAATATTTGGCTGCATATGTCCCAGCTACACATATCAAGTTTCCCTTATGAATGCAAACTAATGATGCAGCTTTTATGACAGAAGAGGAAGAACTTGATGACTTTGCAGGGAATTGAAGTCCAAAGCTGATGACTAGGGCTTCAGGTAACAGCCGCCTCAGTGTGTGCAGTTTGGGCTTCAGGCTTAGTGATGACCCCTCTGGAATCTCATGCCCCTTTTATCAAACTCCCAAAGTTATTAACACCTACTTATGAGATGTCATATAGGCGCCACCCTCTGGCGGGAGACCTCAACTACACTTAGCAACAACTTCATATCACAAAATATTTTTAGTCTTTCATCAACTTGTCTCATATGATTCCTGCTTCATCAGCCCTGCAAAATAAAAGAATGCCTGTCCTAATATTTCATATAAACATCATCACCTCCCACATACACACACAGACCACCATTCTCTATCTCCGCACTTTCTCACACTCTTGCTTGCCCTACCATGTTTAGAGCCATGGCTTGGGACTAATTGAATAAGCAGCGACCCTGTGGACCGCCTCTCTGAGGGATTAGGATATGATCTCAAAAGAGCGCTCCTCTGAGGGCAAACACAGCCAATTTAGAGCCATTTCATGCTCTGCGCTCCAGCACACGAGAGGCCGGAATGAAGGCCACACACACACACACACACACACACACACACACACACACACACACACACACACTAGAGAAAAGTAATTCATGGGCTCTCAAATCAAGCATGCTTTAAATTCTGGTCTTTCTCTTATGAAACACAGCTGTTTTTACTTTTCTTTTTTGTCTCCCCAAATACTGCAGAGACCATTAATTATCAAAAACTACCTCTGTATGCAAGACACCTGAATTCCACATGTTCATATACTGTAACAGCAGTTAAATGTTTAGAAATTATTACAATGGAATGACCGGTAACAAGTTTGTCATTTTGTTCAAAATGTATGTCTGTTAATAATATGATTGTTTTTCTAATCTCAGTATTTTTTGAGTCACCTAGCAGTAACTCCTCTAATGCTTTCACCCATGTGGCTCTATACCAAGGCTTTGTTTCATCAAATGAATTGTCTGAATCCTGTTTTTAATGATGCTTCCATTACGTTTATTAAACTCCTCTATATGAACGGTTCCTTGTAATTCTAAAAAGTGAAAGGGTTTAAGTTACAGATAAGAATCCCTGGAGATCTAATGAACCATATTTTATTTTTGGAAAACTACTGCAGTCTATGAGCACTGCACAATGGTTTTCCAGTTTTTGCAGCCTTTAATTTCTGTAAGGCATCCTTATTTATATATAGAATATAGTTTAGAAAGAAAACATTTTTTTCATCTTATTGCTACAAAATATACCTCTATTAAAAATGTAGCTTTATTTAAATAATTTAAAGATGCTTTCATGCCAATATTATTTTTTAACATTAGCAGCAGGGCAGGTTCTGTAATCCACCAGTCTTTTAGTCTTTTTCTCTCACTGAAATTCATAAGCATTCACATCACCTTAAACACCATTTCTATGGGCTCTAGGGTTCAGAGGAAGCAACTCAAACAGTGTGTGTTTTATTACATGCCTCAGTAATCCAGGAAAGGGGAAGCACATGTCTCGGTGAAATACGATCGAATTCAGATTATCTGTGGATATTTTGCCCCGTTTTAACCTCTCACATAAAATGAATCATATAAAAGTCTGTCCTAATTCAGTATACATTATTTGGAGAGTCTTCTTCTTCTGAGAGCAGCAAGGGCAGTAGTTTATGTCTGCCTCTCTTTTTCCAGCTGCCTATTAGGATTGTGGCTTCCCCTGTGGCGGTGTATTTCTCCCCCCTGGCAGAAAGAGAAGTATGCCATTAGTTCACCAGACCTGCCATTGCTGTCAAAATACGAGTGGGGAGTAGATCTATTAGATACCTATATTTCCTGATAGAACAGCCTCCATCTCTGCCTTCCCTCTTGGCACATTAAATAGGGAGACAAAACCCAGATGACTGGTTCTGAATCTATGAAAACATGGACTAAGTACACTGCTTTGGATGTGGATTCTAAAAGAAAATAAAGAAAAAGCCACTGGTGGAAAAAATTGTTTCTCAGAGGACATTTCAATTGAGAAGACACAGTTTGCTGTCATGGTTAGCTACAATGCCAACTGCAGATTTGTATTTTCTTTTTGCACTTTTCCTGTTGATTTGATTTGTTTTATACATTTTGGAGAACTTTTATCAGATGTGAATGTTTGCAAGAAATTAAACTTTAACTTCCATCCTTCCCACAAACAAAGTAAATTATTTTTGCAGTGACAGTGCCAGTTGCAAATCCTCCATGCAATCTCACCTCATCTATCTTCATCATGAGAGTCAAAAACAGTTGGAAGCCATCTATGGTATTTAGTACTGGGTTTCAGTTCCACAATGAAGCGAGCCTGATTCCTTAAGTAGCAGAGGGAATGGTGCAAGAAAGATTTGTAATAAAAGCCTGCTCAGGTAAATCACTTTTCAACCTGTCATCACACGCAAGGGTAATATTATTGGAAACAGGCTGTGTGTATAACATGTGGATATTGGCTACTCGTTTCACGGTCCCTTAAGACTTGGGCACCGATGAATTCCACACTTCTTTATGAATTATCTTTAAACCTCGATTTGGCAGACATTTTGATGTCTTTTTTTTCCACTGCCAATTATTTGATAGCTCTGCCTTCTATGTATATACTGGAATTGCAACTTAGAGCATCTTTAACTTGTCCATTGTCGTGGCCATGTCAGTTGGTAGAGCAGGCGCACATATATAGAAGATTACTCCTCAACGCAGCAGCCGCGGGTGCGACTCCAACTTGCGGCCATTTGCTGCATGTCATTCCCCTTCTCTCTCCCCTTTCATGTCTTCATCTGTCATGTGGAATTAAAGGCCTAAAATGACCCAAAAAAATAATCTTAACTTGTCCATTGTCTGGGTTCTGAGGAATTATTCAGATTTATGTAAAGGTCCAATGTGTAGGAATTTCTCCCATTTAGCGTTGAGATCATATATCGCAATTAACTATCTCGCACCATGCAGTTCAAAATACGTATTACAGTTACGGTAGCCTGCGAAAGGCGGAGCAGTATGTCCTGTATGTCCCTTACCGGCTAATGTATTTCAAGATGGCGCATGAATATGGAGCGTCTACCCCAGTTCATGCGAATGCAAATGTAAAATTTCAAGCCAAAAGGAATACTTGGAATTGATGGTGGAGGTAAATATTCATGAAAAAGGACAAGTTTGTCAACGGGCAACACAGATTTTGATAATGAAAAACTAAACAAGTTACACAAGTAAAAGCTGCATTGAAATTAGTTAAAGTACGGAAGTATTATTAGCTACATGTACTTAAAGTATTAAAAGTGAAAGTACTCAATGCAGAAATTGCCCTATGTGAGTGTTATAGTATTAAATATCACATTATTGGATTATTACAGATGCATTTATGAGTAAGCAGCATTTTACTGTTGTAGTAGGTCAAGGTGGAAATGATTGTAACAGTTTTATATTCTGTTAAAAAAAAGACCAATTTTGGTCAATATCAACTGTTATCTCGAATTAGTTGACTTTACTAGACATTTGGTTAAACCGTCTAAGTTTTTTCACAAGGTGAAATTTAAAATTTAACAGGTCAAGTTGTAAGTAGACAAATCAAGTTTACATTAGTAGTCATTACTAAAAATCATTGGTAAACATAAGTTATTTTTTTCTGGATCCATGTTGTCTAAAATAAGCATGTAAAGTTAAAGCTTTAGTGCGTAACTTTTTTATATCAATGAACGTCTGTTACATTCAAGCCATTGCCAAATGAGTTGATACAAAGCTAATTAAGACTATCAGACTCCACAAAACTCTCTCTGTATTTCTCAGTATGGCTATGTTCAGAAACTGGTGTCGTCGGGCAACTTTCGCACGCTGAAAATCAAGTAAAGATAATTTCCTCTTCTGAAGAGTCCATCAAGTTTTATAAATCCTCCGTGTCCTCCTTGGCTACTAGCAGCTGTGTGGAGGAGTGGTGCGGGTGGTGCACAATCACGGAAGGCTTGTATCTTGTGGATGCGCCAACAGTTTGGTTGTCATTACTTAGAATTCAATTCCTCATGGGAGAGACAGAAACTACGCACTACGCTTTAAACATGCAACATATAAAAAACATTAGGCGGCTTACTGCTACAACAGAAATGATTTGCTCATGTAAATAATCATTATTTTCCCTTACAACAGTATCATTTCACTAAACATATACATATAAACAGAAACATATGTTCCAAATTTACAAGAAGTACAATCACACAGATGCAAACATTGCAACTTTCCAATGTTTATAAATCATGGAGAGATTCACTATAACTAAGTTACTAAATGTTAAACTATATCAGTTGTCTAGGAGTTATGCCGGAAGCCATAACTCCTCACCCGGGTCTCGGTCATGGTGGAACAATAAATGTAGATTAACATGAACACTGAATCAACCATACAAAACTAAAACCCAGGTAACATAAATGCACACCCAAAACATTAACAGAACATGATTTTAATGTTAAACATACATGTGGCACACATCTATGGATGGCCTTAGTGACTACCTTGACTATAGGCCAGTAAGCAGTGGGGATTTATATTTGCTAATAATATGTTGGATTCATGTTAAGACTTTTTTTAAAACAATTTAACAATCATTTTGGAGGCCCACCTGCATTGACTCTGAGGACCCCCTAGGTGTCCCGGACCCCCTGTTGAAGATCCCTGTCTTACGTCAATACGTCCATGATTCAGCGCAGAACAGTTCAAATGGCCCCACCCCTCCCATACAGAAACTTAACATCCTTAGTTATCTCTGCTTAATATGATCTGTGCACTGCATAATTAAGCTGATTTTTACAAACAACTAATGTGATTTAGTAATATATCTTTTAACAAAACATGGAATAATAAGTAGTGACCACTAAAAAATTTAATTACAACTAAATCTGAATTCACAGTGCACACAATGCAGAATTAACATTACTCAACTTGACCCATAGTTAGTGCCTTTTTTATATTACTGTGGAGTTATTTACTCAAACAAAGATTTGGAAGTTGTGCTAGTTGTTGGGGTTTTAACCCTGTGAATGCTGGATGTGTATTAGCCGCTTCAGGGTCCTATCAGAGAGCACGTGGAGTTCAACTTTTTATTTGGTAGTAAGATGGTGCATTACAGGCAGTCACAAGCTTTCCATTGTATCATTATCTGTTATTAAACAGTAATTACTTATTAACAAATACTAATAGAATGTGCAATTATCACACTGTGCAAGTAAAATAAACATCCTCTCCAGCACAGTAGGCTAATGATTAAAGCCTCAAAAAACGTATCACACATTAGCTAATAACGTGTGATGTACAGTGGAAAGTTAGCAAGCTAGCAAAATACAGATAAACTAGCAGCTTCACATCACAGGTAAAAACGGTTAACATTCAGTAGGCCTATCGTCGTATGGTTTGGAGGGCTTGTTGGAGCAAGTAAATATACAAGTTCTTCAACAGTACTTAAGTAAATGTAAATGTACCTGCTGACATTCCACCAAGTTTGTGAAGCAAAATAAAGGATGTACTAATTCTGTAGCTGAAGTCACACAAATTAAATTAATTTGTTCTAATAAGATATCCCAATCTAATTAATTGGCTTCTGGTGAAAAAGTTAAGTTTGGTGCTCACAAGAAAATTAATTCAGCAGTTATTTGACTACCCCCTCTGTCTGGCCAAAGCCTTATCCACTAAGCTGAGTCGCAGTGCAGTCCACTGTTTGTGTGAGCTCTGAATCTGCAGGCTTTACAGGCTTTCCTCTTCCCCAGGCAGGGCGGAGAGGCTGCTGACTCCACATTCTCATCCCTCTTCCTCCATCTCTCCATCCCCCAGTGTCCTGTTTACTCTCTGCAGCCCTGCGGCCGTGCCACCTCGGAGACACTCCAGACCACCAAGGTCCTGGCGGCCGCTTTGGATTGGCCGGGGACGGCTCTCACCATGGGAACAACGGGGAGACGTGCTGGAGTGGGTGGGGGAGTGGTGCTCACGGTGGCTTAGTGGTGGGGATTTTTTATGTTGTGGACCAGGCAGCAGGGTGAAGGTATGATTAACTGTGGCCAGGCCTTGACATTCAAAATATATATGGATGCTGTTGCAGTGTGGCCAGGTGACCTCTTATAGGGCTCCTCCACGAAGAACTCCAACCATGAAACCATTATGAAAAAGAAATCTTACTGTGACAATGGAGAAAACTTTAAATGTTGCACCCATTCAGTTACACAGGCATTGAATAAGAACAGTTTCTTTTTGCAGATTCTGCAGTTACATTTTGTCTCAGCTCTGGTGGGCAGGAGGTTTTCATACCATCCTACTTAAATTTCCTCTATAGCCATGAATGTAATGGGAGATGTTATTTTTGACACTCTGAGAAATCGGGAGGGAGGTCATGTTGGCATAATAATGTTCTAGGATTATTTCCAGATCTTCCGTTGCCCTCTGCTGGTTAAAGCTTGCACTGTTCTCCTTTTCTCAGTCAGCAATAATGTGGTGTGTTTTGCGCAAAACTATAACCTACCACAAAAGTAATCGCAGCAAGCTCCATCCTGGCATCTTTTTTTGCATGGGTGGTCCTCTTTACATTGCTGAACTCAGTGGAAGCAAGCTCTTGCTAAAGTAAGAAAGCATTAGTCCAATTTGGGGCAGTAAAAGGAGTTCTGCTTAGGTTAGTCTGTCAACGACCCATCAAAGCAAACAGCATTGGCAAAGCAGTGCATGCAGCTATTGAAGGGTTTTCTCGAAACCCTCACTGGCAGGACATTGTATTTTCTGCAAGAAGGCTGCCATTGTGGAATGATGAGGGAGTAAAGGGGATATTGGTTTCTGTTTTGGAAACGTTGCATATGAGGTGTTCAATGGCTACTATTTGGGGGCAGACATCCAGGCTACTGGAGAAAAAGAGACTGGGACGGGATACAGGTGTTTGTACATTAGCCTCAACATGGAGCCACTCTGCACTCACTTTCTGCTGAGTTTTTGGAAAGTGGGTTCCCGCTCCGAGGCAATCAGCAGTGTTTTCCCCATGCTGATGTGTGCTGATGTGAGAGATCTGCGGGCCCACAGGTTGCACTGACCTCACCCTTTCTGACAGGAGGGAGGGGGTCTGCTGAGACAGCACATAAAGGGAAGGGGGGAGGCTCGGAAAGGCCCATGATCGAGCAAATTATGTTTGTGTACTTTTAATAAGGAGTAAACATCTAAGAGCTTTCTAAAGGGGTCTGCATTCAAATGGATTGCTGGACTATATTCTGCAAAGACTCCTGTGAGTAATGAGCAATCCTCACTTGTGTGCAAAAAAAGAGGCTTCACAACCGAGGCTTAGAACAACCTTTAAGTTCAGATATCTATACCAAGATAGGAAAACACAACAATAATTTTGTTTCTAAAAAAGAATCCATGCAGCTTTCAGTTGAAAAAACAAAATGAAAGAGCTTTCAAGTTTCTACAAAAAGTCAAACTGAAACAAAACCTGGAACACCAAGGGAAAAGGGGGAATTGTGGGCACTGGCTCCAAAATGTTTGTGTAGGGTCTTCAAGATTTTGACAGCCACAGGATATGTGTGGGCCATTGTTAGTCACTCTGAGTGCTACCTCAGTGGTACAACTTCCTCCTCTTCCACCAACCACCATATCCACACATACACACACAACTTCATGCATGGATCATTCACGACAATGCATATTTCTTTTAATCGTGTGTCATATATTAAAAACTTAACTAAAACTTGACAATTGTACTTCATTTTCAAACTGAAATGTTACTCATGACTTTTATTTGTGACTTTTTATTTTGAAATGTGAGATTGAATTTGCTCTTTTATGACATGACAGTATTTGCTACAATTACATTGATTGCAAAGTCCTCTTAACTGAAACTGATTTGCAAAAATTCTAAGTGAAGAGAATGCAGACATTGTAGACTGATCCTAATAATGATCCTTTATCAAAAGATCAAGTCAGGGTCTTACTTTTTATTTGATTTAACTAATAAATAGTAAATGTAACATTTAAAAATGAAAAAAATAAATACTGAAATATGATTATATAATAATGCCTTAAAAAAGTTTTTTAAATCTTTAAAATCTATAAACAATATTTGATTTCACTTGAGTCAATAGATGGATTGTATGAAATGTAACCTATTTATACTTACATGAAGCTTTGATCCAAAAAAACCTCTACATATTTTCATAAATAGATGAAACACAGTCGTCTTTTTTACTTAATACTTTAAAACAGGTAACAAAAGAATAAAAAAATGTAAAGTATTAAAATCTTGTCCACAAAAGCAGCAAGCAAAATCTTTATATCAAATGTTTTTCCTTCATCGAATTTAAATTAAACACTTTCTTAATATACAGCCTTTTCTCAATCTGTAAAATATGTTGCTACAGTATAATACTGACCATAATGATGACTTGCTTAAGTTGTTAAGGCATCAGATCTTTCTTTTAACAGTGTGAAACGCAACCTTATTATATCATAGAATATTAAGGAATTGGACCACCCTTTAGAATTGTAGAGATACTTGTAGAGATACTTGTATATTCATATGTTGTGGATTTAACTGTTAAAATAAAACAATGTCTCTACCTGATAGTATTTCCAAACTGTAATAAACCCCCGGCCTCTACCAGTAAGAGCATGAACATCATCCAAAATGCCCGTGAATAGACACAGACACAGTAAATCTTTTTCGCCTGCACTGCCTGCCACACAACACATAAAATGTCTCCCTCAAAATGGGCTCTTTGTGTGGTCAAGTGAATATGGCCTGAAGAATGAACCGCAGCACTGTGACTCTTTTCCTGTTTCCCCTGTCTAAAAGCAGACTGGACTGAAATGAAGGCAAGCCGCGAAAGAAATGTCCAAACCATGAACAAACCAGCAATGCATTTTTAGCTTAAATATGGTCAGATATCAGTGGTTTCCCTCAAGATTTACCAAGCCCCCCCCACCCCTCCCCCCATGATCAAAACCCCAGAGGATATTAATGTTGCAGGACAATAACACAAATGAGGTTATTTGGCTGCGGTGGTTGTATCAACTTTCTCGAAATATGCAAAAGTACTTATTTTTCTTTAACAAGATACAAACTGTCATGACAGAAATCATTACATCGTCTGCATCACCTCACTCTGACCCTTGTCTCTCAGTTTCAGGGTTGTGTCATCCATCGAATCCTGCTCTCCTGTCTTGAGCTCCATCGTGGGAACCATTTCACACTACAATAGCAGCAGCCGTACGGGTTGCCATTTGGATGCCTTGTGCTGTGTTTTTCTTGGCTGTGGGAGCT
The DNA here is from genome assembly GCF_004354835.1 of Perca flavescens. Taxonomy (NCBI): domain Eukaryota; kingdom Metazoa; phylum Chordata; class Actinopteri; order Perciformes; family Percidae; genus Perca; species Perca flavescens. Next base: position 15,431,547 of record NC_041342.1, read on the forward strand.
GTTTTTGGGAGTCAGACAGAACACGGGCTAAGGGGTCTTTTCCCCTCAGTACAGACCGGGGCTCAGCTCATCGATCACCATGCACTGGGAGGGAGGACAGACGCTGTGGGTGGTAAGGGAGAACATAACAGAGAGATGTACAGTATGGATATGTATGAAGCTTATTAATGTCTAGTATTTGCTATGCTGTAACATGTGTGTGTGGGTGAGTACGAGTAGATAAAGGGGATCTAATAAAACATGACAGGGGTATGTTGTGGGCAGGATAAGTATGTTTGCATGGGTAAGGGGTCAAGAAGGAGTTCATTTGTCTGGCTGGAAAGGTCTGAAGTGATAAAACATTCACACAACGAGAATGTTCATACACCCGCGCCTGCACACAAGCTTGTATTAACACACTAACCTCAGACACAGAGAACATGCTCCTTCAGTCTGTTTGAACAAGACGCTTGGCTCCATTTAGCTCCTTCAGCAAAGGCTCCTCAGCAAGAGCTAAAGCATAAAAGAGCGAAGCACATACACACACGGAGGCCTGATGGATTATGGCTCTCTCGGCCACAGAGCCCTCTCAGCAGGGCTGGCAGACTGAACAGAGACCCCATGCAGGCCGAGGGGTGAGCCAGAGGGACGAGTAAATACTAAGTTGATGGAAAGGGCCCCATTGTGGGACCGCCTGACCAGCAGTAGGGCCCAACCTGGAGGTGATATGGAGCCAAGCAGATGACCCAACAGCGGGGGACCTCCAAGATCATTAAAGGCTTCAGCGTGGCCATTTGATCAGTGTTGAAACCAATGACTGAAAACACCTGACACAGCAAGCTGCTGTGTTTCCCCCTTGTCTGGAAATCAATCTGTGTGTGGGTGGGAGATGGCTGTTATCATTTCAAAAGTCATGTTGTACTGTTACGAGAAAAAAAATGGGCGCAGAATAAAAGTATGAAGCACATCTACTTCAGGCTCCTAAGACTAATTAGACGTTATACACATTATAGAACGTCATAAAATACAGAGAATCCCTATTAAGAGTTTTTGGGTCCTTGGGGGCAGCAGAAACAAGCTCTAAACACAGCATTGGCATATTATAACCTTTTAATATGAGCATGAGCTTGTTAGCATAGAGTTGCCTATTTACATATCTAGAAGATACGGAGCAACATTAGGGTTCATTTGGAGTCTACCTAACAAATATAAGTCATTATCCATTAGCTATGTTTGGCCGCTACCAACTTCAGAGGGAGATATTTGGCTCTTTCAATGCTAAAAGCTCCATTATGTTCCCCAGCTAGTTGCTAACTGTGTCTGTTTGTGGTTTGGTGCTGAGCAGGTAGTGTACAGTCAGTTTTTAGAGCTTTTTTTACTTAAAACAGCTGCCTATGTGGCTGAAAAAAATGCTGTGAAAGTGATGAGAGTAAACCAAAACATTAAAGATGTCGGAGAGCTAAACATTAAACTGAAATATCTATAGAGCTCCAGATTTGGATGATAATTCTCTGTTGGTTCATCACTACGAGCGAACCCCTTTCATGTTGTCACGTTGTTATTGTATGTAAGACCAACTTCTGCTTAACTGTGACATTAACAGGATTAATGGTAAATGCTAAAACATAGCATCACAGTGGCAACAACTGTGAACATTAGCTAACATTATCCACCGTAAGCTACTGGTCATACCAGACCATTAGTAAAAAAAAAAAAAAAAAAAAGCGGAGTGTATTGAATTGTTACGGGTGAGTTTTATTGCTTGCATTGAACTTTTCATATGTAAGAAGAGAAGCTAACACAGTCTTGCTTTAATTTAACATCATAAGAACAATATTTTGGGTAAAGACTGCTGATATCCAGGTTTAAGATGACCACTTACTACTACTTATCCCATAAAGAGATAATTGGACATTTTGTTCTTATTGGTGGCGAACCTCAGCGGTGCTAAAAACAGATCACTCACCCAGCATGTTCCCACCACTGGACGTGACGACACGTGTACTGCCATTAACTGACCATAAACGTGGTCTGTTCCTCGCAAATCAGAACCACCTGCCCCCGGGCCCTGAGAACTGGCTGGTCCTCTCTCCGGACCTCCTTGGAGAGAGAGAGCGCCTCTTGTTTGGACAATCGTCAGGGCCAGCTCCGGGGCTCTTACATGAAACGAAGAGTGGAGCAGGGAATCTTACCCTTCACATAGACTCTTACAACCCCAGGCCTCGTCTCCTCCCTTCAGAGCAGGGCCCAATATTTTTTAATTACGTACAGGAAACTCCTGTTACAAAGGACACTTTCTTAGTCAATCTGCAGGGAGGCTGTGAGGAGTTCTGGGGTCACCCTCCTCTTTTTTCTCCCTCTGTCCTTTCTGACTAAGTGTGTGTGGGCGGTAGGTGTATCGACTAACGAACTAGAGAGCATGCCACCCAGAGATTCGGGTCACTGCTGACAGCCTACCTTCCCTAAGCAAAGATGGCACCTGGTCTGTGAATGCAACACCAAAACTTTACTATACAGACAATATCCCCACCTCTTACCAGCCCCTCTCCAGATCAAACAAATCAACTTTAGCACTACAATTTTTGTTACATTCTACTGTATAGCAATAGTTGTCAATAGTGATACTATTTTATAAAGCAGGACAAAGAAGTAGACATGTCAGTAAGCTTTTTTTAACGCTCAGCTACTTAGCTCCGGTGGTCTCTAACTGACAGGAACTCAGGCACTATTTGTTATCTTTAGGCCCAATAAGTCCATCTGGTTTTGGTTTGGCTCCTCGAGATCGCCCCTGGAGATGTGGATGGAGGGGACTTAGGGGTGAGGCGGGGTGGTGGAGGGGCAGTTCTTGGAGGCTTTTTTTCTCCTCTTAAATTGAATTTCTCACCATTCCAACCTGGGCCTCGGACCAGGGATAGAGCGAGAGCTTGCGTTTGGCTTCCAACCCTCAGGCTCCTGAAAAGCTCTGCACAAAAAGTAAGACAGAGGGGGGGAAATACTTGTAAGAAATCAGTATCACCTGTTTTGCCAAACGACGTACATGTTCGGAGTAATGGCTATTAACTTACTCAGACTCTCTCTGCCTGTGTTTGTAATCTAGAAGAATGTATGAACTCTCTCTGAACCACTCCACCTCTCCACCTGAAACATTGTGTGTCTTATGAAATGATGTGTGAAAATAAACAAATAACAGACTAAACAGAGCTGTCAGTCCTTGAAATCAGGATGGAAAGTATTCAAAATTCATGTTTGGGGTTTTAATGTTGTGATGATGTTTATTTTTAATGTATGTATACTACCCCAGGAGAAATGTTTTCCAAGAAAAAGCCAAACGTCCACATAGTGTTGATGGTTATATACATGTACAGTAGCCAACACAAAAATAATCTAGCTAGGTAGCTAGCGAGATGTAGATAGCTACATCTAGTTAGCCAGATGTACCTGTGAATGCATGTTTTTGTGTGTCCTCATTTTTTTTTATATTTACAGTTTATTCTTTATTTATGTATGTATACAACCAATATCTCAGGATACTGTTCTTTTCCAACAAGTCATATTTTATTTAAAATCTTTGGATTTGTTTCTGCTTTTAAGTAGCCTAAATTAATGGTAGTTTAATGCAAAACCATAAAATCTAATTGAGCACTTTGTTTTGGTTTCCTGCGTATGCTTCTGTGTTGCATTTTCTTTTTCAGTTGGCTCTGATATCTGATGTTCTGTAAATATTCCTATTGTGGTGTTCCATATTTAGCTGTACATCTCTCTTCTTGTCCACTTTCTAGGGGAAAAAATCCACAAAAGGAGCTCAAGCTTAAGTCGATTTCAGGTTTTCATACAGTTGGAAGACAGTTTGTCTCTCTCATCCATCTCTTCTTGTCACTGTCCAGTGCACACACTATATAAATCAAGACTGATTTAAAATGAAAATAACCCAAAACTGTGAATTATTTTGTCGGCCCTTACAATTTTATGGCCGTGACAACTACTGGGTTTCTATGTTTTTTGGTGGTACAGTTTGCTATCCTGGTATTTCTGTACAATTAAATACATGTTTCCCATGGTATTCCCCCATAAAGTCTGCACTTATCCTTCACTAACCTTGTGGGTTCTGTAAAATAAGACCTTACTGTCTTTTAAAGGATAGAGCAGACTGGAAGTTAAGGCATACTTTGTGGAAATGTAGCTTGAAATGTACACATGCTCCTCACAAACTCACATTTCTCTCACTGTCATTCTTCTTTATTTTCAGTGCCTCAGCCTTTTCTGTGACCTCTGTAAAACTGTTGATACCCAGATTTCTTCTCTGATATATCTGGGTCAAAGCCCCATTCCCCCAACATCATCATCATCCCACACACTCAGTTTATTTTCTCAGGTGAACAACACTGTATTGCACACACTGGCTCCTTCAGATGCTCTTTATTAGGCTCCTGTAATCAGCTGTACTTTCACCTTAAGTAGGAGTGTGTTTGTGTGTTTAAGGTTTAAACAGACCTGGGATGAGATTGTAAAAATTCTCACCAAAAATAGTTCACTAACAGATACAAAAATGCATTAGGAAGACTATTATTATGAAGATTATGAATGTTTCTAATAAAGAGTGTTGTCCTCTCAGTCAGAGTTTAAATATGTTATTGTAAAAACAAAATATACCCGAAAGAGAACAAGGAATCATGCAGTTTGTTATAGAAAGTGTAACATCACTTCAGTTGTGTATCTGTGACAATTTGAAAATGCTACCTATTGACTATGATTGACAAGCAGTATATTGTTCTTCAAAACATAACATTTAACTCCAGTGTACTAAAAAAAGACCTCATTCATAGAAGTTTCAAGCTATCATCGTATTTGAGAAGGGGCCTTCACTGGCCTTAAGACCTCTATGCCTTGTTATAATATTAAAAGAGCAAATCCCTATCTTCTTACTTTACTCCATGCTGACCATAAAAGGTCAGAATCCATAAAAATAATAAATCTTAGATTCAATCATTATACTGTAATTAAACTAAAAAAAAACTCTTTATTTAAAAGCCACTGGTATTTACTGAACACTTCATTTTCATCTTGCCCACTGTTAATTCATGAATATGTATGTTCAATCTTTTTCAGCTGTACTGTATGTTATTAAACGGAACTGAAACTGAACAACAGTAATAAATGGAACCATACTCGCATTTAAGACACAATTTCAGTTTAATGGATGTGTACACACTTCACAAATACATGCTGAATTTGAAATTGTTAACACTCGGTGAGCAGCTTCTTTTACTAGCACTCTGTGTTCAACAACAATAAATGTAACATTCATAATGGAGTTGAATTAAAACGTGAGATGTAGAGCTAACAACATTATATCAACTTAGGCAACATTAGGTAGGTAGTGTATTAGTTTCACTGAACCTTCACAGAAGGCATTTCAATGATTTTGTGGAAAAAGCATCTACAGTATAGCATTAATATGCAACTAGAGTGAAAAAGAGTTTAAAAAAAAAGTTTAAAAAAAGTTATTTCTCTGTGTGTCTAGTTCAAGCTTCAGTGGTTGATAAAACACAGATACATGCAAAAAAAAGAGTAAAAATAATACACTTAACTGATAAGACATGTACTGTGTTGGTTTGTTATAAAGTAAAACTATATTTTCTTTATAAACACCTGGACAAAGCAGCATGAAACAGAAGTAGGAAGGAAATATGGGTTGATCTGACCACACAAGCCAAGCCATAGTTTTCAATGAAACTATGGTAGCATTATGTATAATCTATGTTGAAATAAATAACATTATAAAGTGCACATACTACAGCTCATGACACCAACCGCAGAAATTCCACTCTGTCCATACATACAATACACATCCAGCAATTTAACGGAGACTTGTTGATTCAATGTCCCCTAAGATATAAGAAAATCTAAAATTTTAAAACTACACTTCAGATTGGATAATATTTGTAACTGAGAGGAGAGAAATGCAGCACATATTATTACAGTCACATAATACGAATCATGCTGTAGCCTTCATATAAAAGCAGCAAAACTACAACAGCACAATGTACAGTATTTGGTTAGAGATAAATGAGAGTGGCTCACTGAGTGGATATTTCAAAATGAAGTAGATATTACAATGTGCACACTCAACTTGCAATTTTCCCGATTAAGCACATATGCAAATACAGGTCAGACTATGACATAAGCAGCGGTTTGAAATGCCATATAAGAGGGGATGAAAAATAACAAACACCTTAAACAAACATTTGATTTGTCAACAAGCTTATTTTTTTACCCTTTGTTTGTCTCGCATTACAGTCATGAACTGTACTTTCTTTAAGGAAAAGACATTTTCATGAAAGTACAATCTAATTAATGCATGGCGGGACATGTTTTAATCCCAATAACATTGTACATTGTTTTGTATATTGCTTACATAAACAACAGTGGATCAGTAAAAGGTTTGCGGGGTAGCCAGAATTTCAGCCCATGTCACAGGTGCATGGACTTAATATTCAGGTAATTTACATGGACAGGAGGGTTGGTCCAAGTGGCCACAGCTAAAGCCTTCACATCACTGTAGCCCTAAAAAAAAGACAGTGTACTGTAAATGTGATGAGTAACTCTCAGAAGGCCACAGTTTCTGTGTATATACTGTAACAGGCAAGTACTAAGTCTCTTCTCTCTGGACAAAATTTGAGACATGCTTCCCCCTAGTGGATGTTATTTTTTTTCCTGTCATGGTTAAATGTTTGAAGCGATCATCTCTTTTTACAGATATACAAAATGTAAATGGTCAAACAGAATAACAAAATACATATTTTTTAGTGTAAAGGGGGTAAAAAAAACAAAACAGACCAACCTCAACTATCAGTCGTGGGCACACATGATGATCGCCGTGATCTGCACATATTTTTCTTTGAAATGAAGAAGAAAAAAACATTATTATTATTATTATTATTATTATTATTATTATTATTATTATTATTATTATTATTATTTTTATTATTTTTATAAATGATTCATTAGAACAAATGTAAAGCAGGGTGACACATAACATGCTACCTTAACATGATTTTATATCTGGGTTTATTTTTTAAATTACATATTTTACTTACTTAAGCTTATCTACAACATAAAAAAACATCAAAATATTAGGAATGTTAATGTGATATGTGTGATGTAATGTGTGCAACAAATATTTTCTTAAAGAACAATGAAAGTTGAATTTAAGTGCTGTCCAAAATTATTGTTTCAATATTATTTTTGCAGAATTAAGTTCTTTTTAATTTTTCAAAAATTCTTAGTTTGTTTATGATACATGCAGGCGAGGACTGTGTGTTCTACCTTTGTATGAAGATGATGATGAAGGACTGGGTCAGATAGCCAAGGATGTCTCAAGGCCTCAGATGCCCCCATCCTCCAACTGATGACAAACACAATGGCACATATACTGTATATTATGTTAAAAAAAAATCACCACACACACACAGTCGCACACACAGAACGACAGTAAAACAGAATAAGAAGATGGATACCTTTTATTCACAATGAGGAGTTTGGAGATGAAGTCTTTGGCTTCATCTGACGTATCTACAAACTCTTGTTCCTCAAAGTTCCACTTACAGGCCAAGATGTTGTTCAGGGTCTCGTTGTCATCGTCGCCAAGGAAGGGACAGAGACCGCTCAGACTAACAGGAAGTAGACAGACAGTCATTAGCATTAGATTGTACATGTGTGTGCATGTGTTTGCGTGTTTACTTACAGCATGTAGGTGATGACGCCGAGGCTCCACATGTCTGTGTTGAACGACACAAAGTCATAGTTGATGATTTCAGGAGCAAGAAACTCCGGAGTGCCAAAATTCACTCGCAGTTTCTCACGTGGTTTATATCTATGTGGGGAAAAGGACATTTCCATTTTGTATGAATACAGCAGTCAATACAACTCAATAAAATAGAAGCAGATGCAGGTACTTACATCCTAGCAAGACCAAAGTCAATGATTTTGATCTTATTCGTGACTCTGCTCACACACAGAATGTTTTCTGGCTGAAATTTGAAGTCATTGATTGATCGATTAATTGATTGATTCAACTTCTGTAAAATAATATTACAATAAATATAAGTGACTTTGTTACCTTTAAGTCTAAGTGTAGGATGTACATTTTGTGCATGTGCTGCAGGCCGTCACAGATCTGCCTGATGAACACAACGGCGTCCAGCTCCATTAAAGTGTAGTTTTCATCAATGATCCTGTCAAACAGCTCCCCTCCACCAACACTAAGGTTAAAGACAAAATGCATAAAAAATCAACACTCAAAAGCCCCCCATTTAAAACATTTGACATCTACAGTATTGTTTTATTTTAGCATAATTATACACACTATCATGAATAAATGTGTCAAACAAACCAAAAGTCTACTGAACATAGTAACTCTAGTTTAAAGTCTATGAAGTACAACTACTTGGTATACGCTGTTTTGAAAGAAATAATAAACATTATGTGCTGAAAATATAAAAGAGGGAGCATACTATTCAAGTACAAGGATGATGTCATTCCTTGACTCATAAGCTGCATAGAGCTGGATCAGGTTGGCATGGTCCAGATTATTCATGACCTGGATCTCATTCTTCACCACCTCCTACCAAAAACACAGCCGGAGGCAGACGGACAAGACAGATGCAGAAGCAGACAGACAGACAGACACCGATGCAGAAAAACACACAGACAAGCGAGCAAACACACACACACACGGACACGATGAGAGGTGTCAGCTGTTCTCTGCTATGAGACAATGCATCTTCTCTTCTAGGTCAAATATTTCTCACCTAGGTGAGAAGTATTCCCTTTGCTTCTGTTCCAAGTGGCCTTGTAGTGCACTAGTGTGTGTACTGAATATCGGGCCCCTTGCTTTTTATATCATGTGGTGTGGCTCTCACTGTAGTATCAAAATAGCATTATTCATTATGATGACACTGAACGTTAGGGGCTGTACCTTTTCTTTCAGACTCCTGGCTTTGATGACCTTCGCTGCCAAAGTGAGACCGGAGGAGTTTTCAACACATTTGTGCACCTGGCCAAAACGACCCCTTGAAGAGAGGGAGAGAAGAAGAAAAAAAGGTTGCTTAGTAACAGTTGCCAACTCTATCACCTCAAATCATACATCCTTGCAGCCCAGAAACAGCTGTGAAACAGGACAGAGACAGTGTTTGATGTTTCCATGACAAATCAAAAACGGATCTTCCGTCAAACGGACAGGTTTTAGGACAGTGTTGAGTTTAATCTGTTATTTCATTAAATCTGAGCTGGGCTGTGTCTTCTCTTTGAAGCCTTGGATTAACACTTAGTGATTAGCTACCAGCTGGCACCAGGGATACAGTTTCACATACCACTCAGTCCCGGAGTAAAAATAACTGCCGTGACTCTGGAGTTATGAACCAGGGGAGAGGATTGGAGAGGATTGGAGAGGAGAGGAGAGGAGAGGAGAGGAGAGGAGAGGAGAGGGGGAGGGTTACGCAATTAGGCTTTATGGGAACCTATTTCACACTGCCTTTGATCTGTGATAGATCATAGGTCATAGGTCATCAATAGCTTTGATTTTTTTTTTACATGACACAGAGATTTGAGAAGTAGGCCTATGGTGCTCACCCGCCTAGGACTTCCTGCCAGTTGATGGTGTAGAAGTTGATGATCTGGTTGGGCTTGGCAGAAACAATGTGGTGATTGAAAGGAGCCGCTGGAGGAGGAGAGGTGTCTAGAGTAGGATGGGGGAACCCGAGAAAAGACATAATCTGTTTTAATAAGTTATGAGGAATGTGAGAACATAGGAGCTTAATTGTTAATTAATTACAGTGAGGCGTTTGAAAGGGCGCATGCTGCTATAATCAAGTTAGCACATTGTGCATGAAGGTGCTATGATAAACATCAACTACAGGCACAGTTTTTGTTGTTGTCGTTGTTTTCCCTTATACTACTGTACAGTAACCGACTTAGCATTCACAGATCCTCCATGAAGACAGTAAAAAAGCATTTGTAGTATGAAATATAGCTGTCAATAATTGAAAGTTTACAAAATCAGATTGATATATCAGCTGATAGTATTTTCTTTTTAAATAAACAAATAACAGAATCCTTTAAATGTTGTAATTACAGTGGACTTAAACTGGGTTAAAACTGGGTAATTAATGACTTAGCCCTGATTAGTGTCGAGGAGTCCTGACTCACCAATAAAGTACCGCTCTACATTTTTATCATCCTCCTTTTCTGCATCCATTTCTGCATCCTTTTCTCTTCTTTCTCTCTCCACCCTTTGTTTGAGGTCTAACTGGAGTTCAATTCCATCTGCCCGGAAGACTGCCCAGCCCTCAGCCTCAAGCTTCTCCTCCTCCTCCTCGTTGTCTTCCTTCTTCTCCTCCTCTTGGGTCTTTGTTTTTTCCTCCACTGCAAAGTGTTCCTCGGTCACACAGAACTTGGTACTTGTGGTGCTGACCTCTGATATCTGGTCCTGTGTGGCCTCTGGAGATGGGGAGGCATCTTTGTGGTCATCACAGCTGGAAAAAAAGTTGTGGTGTGTTTGTTGGGGTTTGTTTTGTGTCATTACAGCTTGTGTAGTTTCTGGTACAGATGCTAAAAGCATCTTTGGGGGGGGGGACTATATAATTGACTTATCCAACACCTTTAAGAATTAAGTCATAATATCTATGAAATGTCTGGATGGTTGAAATACATACAGTATATATAATAGGCCATGGCCAATAACAAATTAAAACCTTGCATGCATTAGCTGTGTATAGCCCAATCTATTATTATTCAATTATCTTGCTAATGGTTTATATACAGGAACTCTCAACAGATTAATTAGGCTCTATTCCCCTGAACCGCTGAATTAAAAAGATTAAGGACAATTAATGAGGGAATAAACTTAAAATGTTTGTATTCTAATGTGTAATCTGCCGATTTCTTTCTTGATTAATCTTTTATCGAGAAAACATCAGAGAACTGTAAAAGTATCCATCACAATTTCCTAGAACACAAGGTGACATTATCAACTGTTTTTCAAACAAAATCCAAATATATTCAATTTACAATAACATTTAAAAATATCAGCTAATTCTTACTTAAAATGTAATGTTTGCATTATAAATGACTTGATTACTATGATTAGATGATTATCAAAAATAGTTTCAGACTAATATCAATTTATGTGTTGTGGATTAATTGATTTATTGACAAATCATTGCAGCTCTTATTGGGGTTAAACATAAAGTACCTTGAAGGGACTTGCTCTTTTTCATTCTCATGGGCAGCAGGCAACTCCGGGGCATAGGCTACTTCTTCATCAGGAGAAGCAACCTCTTCCTTTTTTTCCTCTGGGAGCTTTTCTTCCTCTTTCTCTTTCATTACATTCTCCACATCGAGCTTGGGTTCCTTCTCTTTAACCGCTGCCTCTGCCTCATGCAACTTTTCCACAACCTCTTCCTCACTAACCGCCTTGTGTGTCTCAGCCACTTTGCAATCTTCACGCAGGTAGTCCACCAAGTTGCAAGCACAGGCGTCAGATTGTTGATCTTTCTCTTCAGGGGACACTCCAGCCTCCAGATCCAGAGATCCAGGGGTGAGCTGGTGACACGATTTCTCTGCATTCTCCCTGTTGAGTTTCTGCACCTCTTCGAGAAGCAACATTTGCTTCTTCAAGGAGATATGTTCTACAAGAAATCATCACAGAATTTGGATTTAATCTCTCACAACCTGTTATATACTGTGAAGTTTATAGGGTACATTATGAGGTTGCCCACTATTTTACTCTGACTTTCTGATCTTGTTCTCTGTGTCAAGAGTGTAAATGCTAGTAGGCCATCACTGTAACATATGTAATAGAATATCACTCACATAATAACATAGTAAGATGCTTCTCTTATAAAAGCTCTGAGTGCAAATTCATGTTTATATTGACATGGTGCTGCTGCTGTGTCTTGTTGATTATTTGAACTGGACACCAAAGTTTAAGTGCTGACATATTTCTGTAGAATTAACAGTATGTTGATCTCAGCACCTGCTGTGTCTGGAGGCTTCATCTTATTTTGAGCTTTAAGACCCTTAGGGCTCAAAGGGGGCTTATCTGTCCCATCTTTACCTTTGTGGTCCTTGAACTGTGAAATAGAAATAAAAAAACAGTCAAAAGATGGACAATATTTCAACATTAAATCTCAGTTAAAGTGTTAAGGTTAAAAATATATTGTGACATTTAGAATTTTTGGAAGTTTTTTCTTCTTTGAAAGAACTTTGCTTTATTTCTTATAGTCTCAAATAAACAATTCAGTTAGGTCACACTGGTTGTATTTACTGTCCTACAGCTAAAATTAAAAAAAGAAAATGTCTTTCTAGCTCTGGTATATTCAAAAATCTCAGTGTTACATGTTTCTTATTGAGAAAATCAGCATTATAATATTCAGAGTATGGAGGCAGCCCTTTAAGCTAAAATATGAAGAACAAGGCAGCAGCCTGAAGACAGAAAGCACAAGCAAAAAGCACATACTTACATATAATAAATAAAAAGACAGGTTCCTGTATAGATACAGACGCAATAAACCTACAAAGTTTCCACATTTGCGAGAGACGAGGAAATGCTTTGGTCCATGGAGCTTTATCTTTGGAGAAGTTTGAGGAGAACTGGGCTCACATGCAGGTGTTATCCCTTGATTCCCTTTACTGGCTTTATTAGAGGTAGGTTTCTAGTAAAAAGACAAGATGGCAATGCTTAGTAGGGTTATAAGAATGAACATGTAATGGAAGAAATATCACACGTTAAAAATGGATGTCAATGAGAGAGCCAGGAGGTTGATATGATCAAGTTAGCGTAATACACACAACATGAATCAAAATTCAAATAAATAATTCAAGCAAATGACCGCGACAGGTTGATTTGATGAAGTTAGGGTCCCATGTAAAACACACAATACAACAAATGAATCAAACATCAAATTAATAATTCGATGGCAGATAAAATAATGACAAAAGCATGTCTCCATGCACAGACTAACTTGCATGCTTTTGATTATTCATGGCAGATGGATAGACAGCAGCAGGGCAGTGAATTTATAGCTTATCACTTGTCGCACTCAGCGATGGAATGCAAATGCTGACCCTGAGCGGAAAATATTACAAGCGAGTGTAGGCTGTTGTTCAAATTTCTCAGCTGAGGGAACTCACTAAACACTCTCTCATCAGGTTAGCATGGAAAAACCTGTCTGGAACCCAGGGTGTCTCACATTCGCTCTCCGAATGCTGCCGTGAGGTAAAGTGCAGAGGGGGATATTTCCAGTGCAGTGACAGCAGTTTTTTCGATTGGGAGATTTTGGAAATGTGTGAGGAGGTCATACTAACAGCAGTTACGATATATACGGTAATATGGTACGATATGTCACACCTTTGGAGGTGGAGGAAGATGGAGCAACCCCCTGACAGGTGCTCTGACGACCACAGAAATTCCCTGAAATGTGAGTCGCACAGAAGCCATCAGGCTGGTATGTGGTCATTAATCATCAGGATGTAATCCAGCCATAACATTATGATCCAAACTTTGAATTGGCTTGAATTAAATAATTGATGTCTTAATTTAAAACTCAATGTTGTACACTGTGCACTATGATGATGACGTCAATATTCCTTCAAGTATATGATTACCTGACGTCACAACCATGCAGATGAGTTTGCTGTTTGCTCGTAGTAGGTCAAAGGAAAAGAGATATAACTCACACTAGGCAAATTATAGGAGTGTGGTGATAAGGTGCTTTGGTTGTTGGTGTAAGTGCAACTCGTGCTTTTGATGCCAAGCAGCACTTAGTGACCTTTGTATAGGGTCATGGTCTGTTTTATGATTGTATATTGTGACATTGTGACAAAAACCTCCCGTTTTATTTGGAGGTGACTTCAGTCTCACCAGAAAAGTTTTAAATTTACCCAAGCCAAAATTTAAACTTAAAACATTAAGTTAAAACTGTAAATTCCACATCTTGACATACAAGTGCAAAGCACAGTGGAGCAACAGTGACCTCACTTGGATTATATTTACACAAGTACATATTTACTTTTTGCACTTTTCTGAACCTGCACCGGCAATTCCTGAAACACAGCATGCAGCGTTAAATACAGACATTTACTGGAACCTCTAAATCTAAGGTGCTTTGACAGCACTATCAGCAGGACTTCAATAAAATGTTATGAAGAGCTTTTTTTGCATTGGGAAGTTGGGAAGTTAAGCAATTAGCAAAGAATCACATGGCATAGCATTTCGGCAATACCCGCTGTAACACAAGGGTAACTACTGGAAACTAGTGATGTAAAACACACCATGTCCTAACTGGCACAGCATTGCAATGGACATGAGCAAGACCAGTGAACAGTGTCAGATACAAGGCAGTAATGTGGCTTGTCAGTGTGAGAAGAGAGAAGGGGAGAAAAAAGACTGACTCATCACAATTTGATACCTGACTCCTGGTGAACTGAAGGTGTTAAAGCCCTTTTATTTTTTTATTTATTGTTTATTTATAAGGGACATTACCTATTACACCACAAACACTGCAGCCCCGATCCAAAAACAGCATTTCTAAACCAGGTCACTCCTATTTCGCCCCTGGCCTCACCTCTCGTGCCCTGTCGGGGGGTTCCAGAGTGAGCCTCATGCCAAGGAGGCCGTGTTCTACTCAGCATGGGCAGAGAGCCAACAACTATAAATGTGAGTTAAATTGGGGTTTTATGTAAGCTAAAGGTGACATGTTTATTGTGCAGTAAGTTACATAACACTTAAAATTAGCATTCTTAATTACTTTACCTTCAATCGGCAGTTGGCAAGTGTAAACATGCCAAATCCCAGACACTACCTTTTTAAACCAGCCCCAATATATGGGGTATTTAACACACAAGCCATGTCACATTCATAGGCAAGAGAACTATTGGAGTAGCCCAGCTTTGCTGCTGTGATAATTTTCACATGTTCTGCCAAGAACAACAAGATTTTTGTAAGATCTAAGAAATCAAACTCATATATTTTGCAACACTAGAACAAGACTAGATGTCCTTAGTGATGGATGGGCTGCGATAGCTGGCGATACAAATGTACATTTACAATCTAAACTCGCAAAATATTGAACCCATAACCCATATCAAAAATAATAAAATTTGGATTATGTTTCTCCAAAACATACTTTATGCAAAAGAAAGATAATGCAGCCTTTTCACATTTGGCTATACAGAAGTTACACACCGGAAGAAGACGATTTCTTTTGGCTCTTAGTCTCACCTTTTCAAGCTTGTTTATTGTGTCCGTAGATGATTTCCTCTTAACGGTTTGCTTGCCTTTATTGTCTTTAGGTTTGGAGCCCTTCCGAGCAGCAGGGCTTTTGAACATCAGTTCCATAACCCTGGAATTCTTCACCGTCTCCCCAATGAAGCTGATCATCTGCTGCATGCTGAGGACCAGCTTTTCCATCCCTTCGAGCTTCTGAGCCTGCTGCTCGGAACGCTGGTTCACCGCCGACATTATGGTGCTCATCTCCTGGCATATCTCCCTCACCTCTCGCCCCATGACCTTAGTCTGGTTCACCATCTTGGGTGGAAGATGGATCTCCTTCTTGTCAACCTTCAGATTCTCCATATCCTTTTCAATGAAGTCAATGTCCTGAGACATCCCATCTAGTCGGTTGAGGACCTTTTCTTGAATGTTGATAAGCTTGTCCATCTTGCTGCTAAGTGACTCAATCCGATTTTGGATAAGGTCAAAGCTTGTGCTTTCATCTCCTACAGTACTCATTACCAAGGAACTCATGGCTTCTGGTGAATCACGTTAAGACACCAACCTTAGACAAAAATAGGACCAATAACGTCTGTGAAACAGACCAAAAGTTTTTTTCAAAAACCGTAGCCAGCTCTCCCCTTCAGTGCTCCCTGTTGGTGTGCAAACTAATAAAGATACAGAAAAGTGAAACAGAAGTGCTACAAGATTTTTTCTTTTGACATCACCAGCAATGCAGATAAAGATTTGTAACGTCTAAAACTCAAGTCAAATGAGCTCTGACTAGTATAAAGCCAAAAAAAGTGTCTCTGTTTCTCTCACTCTTTATCCCTGGCGCCTGCTGCTCTCCACACTAGAAATGGTATTAAGAATGGAGTGAGCCGGTGTCCCTAAATGTAAATGGACAGCCTCTACGTCAGCAGGGGTCAAGTGTTCGGGGTGGGGGCTTGGCACTGCTTGGGCTATGAGACATTTGAGAGCATTTAAGTGTTAAGCCCACTACCGTCACTGCCCTGCTAGGTGTCAAAATGCTCACTGTACACAGAACTTCTTCAGTGTGTAAGACAAGTGTGACAATGCTCATTCATTTTTACAATTTTTCCTATTCAAATGGCAATGACGTTAACTCCTTGTGACAGATGGACACGACTGGTCCACATTATTGAGTGGACCACACAGGTGTCCAAAAAAGGGAAGGAGCTTTTCAAAGTAAAAGAAGAGATTTTATTGTGTTTTCTAAATAGTTGTGTTGACAATGAAAAGGTAATATAAAAATGATATTCATGGCATTGAAAAGTCAGATTGCTGCTGGTTATTTGGAACGGCTGAATGTGGGTTCTGTCCATGTACAATTGTGAATGAGAACCATGTTGCAATGCAAATTCTCTCCTTATCTCTCGAATGCCTGGAACTTGCACTCAGTGTCCGGGGAAATGTGAAGAACCATGTGGCTCCTGGCTAAGGGGACCTACAGTAAGATGTCGAGCCTGTCCACTGAAAAAAGAGATGGGTGACACGGATGATTTATACGATGCCTACTCACTGACAAAAACATCCACCAATAACCTCCCTTAATAGAGTAAGGGATCCATTTTAACTTAGCCCTTGTAATATGACCATAATCCATGTTCCCTATGAATCAAAATATGCATGACTTATTCTAACAACAACATGTGTTTTTGTCAACAGACAAATGAACATATATTAAATTCCTAAGCAAACACTGACCTACTACAACTTGGTTACTCAAACTATTACCCGACAATTTTGCCAAACTTTGCAATCTCATTTTGTCCCCATAAATTCATGGATAATAAAGGAATCCAAATTTGCTCAAGCCACCATGAAAGACTTTTGACAACAGGGGCAAAGACTGCAAACTGAGCCACGGTGACCCCAGCCAAACTCCCCCTCACTAGAAGGAGCAGTGAACTTGGCAGCTAAAGTGGAGTCTAGTGGGGTAAGGTGAGGGGAAGGAAAAGTAAGGGGGTTTACCTGTCAGCTCGTGTTTATTGACAAGTCACCGCACCAGCTTGCATATTACTCTTTCACTCAAGACGGCTACAGCGGAAAGAACAAGTTACTCTGATGGGGCAGAAACAGATGGGAGTGAAATCAACCATCAATCACTCAGGGAGAGACAGGGACGTTCACACCTGTCCTTGCATGCCAGATGACAGACAACGTAGGTCATTGGTAGCATGTTGTGTCAACTCTCTTATGCAGTGGTGTGCATGGAACAGACAGGCAAGCAGCAAGAATAATGTATAGTATTACTCTGCAAAAAGAAATGGATTCTGCCAAACAGAATGGTTGCAATTGCTATTCTGTTGCACATTACAGTATAGCATGCATGACTACATTTAATCACTTAGAGGTGGGGGGTACTTTAAGGTTATTAAATACTGCGGGGATATAAACAGACCCCCTGGCCTCTGAGGCATATTACATAAAGCAAATATAGTGTTTATATCACTTACACTTTACATTGAAACCAACGCCAAAGAAAGTAACAGTATCATGAGCGGTGCTCAAAGTCCTCTCTCACCCTCTTTGGCAAGCACAAGTACTGTATGTGTACACACAGACTGAGCACACAAGGTGGCAGGTGAAAAATCACTGCCCTGTCTACTAGTGCATGATTAAAATGTTGTTTAGTTAATGTGACAGCAGAATTATTAGGATGGTTGGAGGCATTGACAGCTGCATGAATGTTCAGAAAGCCTATTTGTAACAAACAATTTCATGTTTGTGTGTGTGTGTCCTGGCTGACCTTGTAGTTTGAACACCTACTGACTTACGGACGTCAAGAGTGGAAAAAATGTAAAGGTAAAATGATATACAGCAGAGGGATTAGCTCCTTTAAATAGTAAAACTTCAATCTCTAAAGGTCAACATACATCCTTTGTAACCCTAATGAAACCATTATCCATCTATCTATCTATCTATCTTTCTATCTATCTATCTATCTATCTATCTATCTATCTGTCTATCTATCTATCTATCTTTCTATCAATATCATAATAAATAGTAGGGCTGGTGCAAATAATTTTTTTCCTTATACATTTTCTCGATTCATTTTTTGGTTTATATAATGTCAAAAATTAGAGGAAAAAAATGAACATCAAAGTTTCCCAGAGGACAAGCTGACGTGTTTAGAAATTGTACTTGTCTGACCAAGCCTAAAATCCAAAAACATTCAATTTACAACGATGCAGGACAGAGAAAAGCAGCATATCTTCACATCTGAGAAACTGGGACCAGAGAATATTTGGCATTTTCGCTTAAGAAAATATTATATAACAATTATTGCAATTTTTAAAATAGATCGTTGCAGCTTTAATAAATTGTTGGTTATTATAGGTCAATAAGGCTGATTATAACATGCGTGATTATGAGAACATTTGATATTAAGACATGGTTGTAGCAAAATAAATGAAGGCCACAGGAAAGTGTTATAGACCAAATAGAGTAGTTGAGCCAGATGGCATTACCTCTATACAACCTTGTGTAATTATTACTTGTGGGCAGTTAAACTGTTCGGTTGAATAATGTAACCTATATGGCCTTCTGTTTTAAGCTATTTATTGGGCACCGGCACAAGCTGAACTGTTATGGAAATGGAGCACCGCCTCCCTAACAGAGAACACAATGTCCTGGGAAGCACCGAGGCTGTGTGCTGTGGCTACTGTCCAGTCACCTCTCCAGTCTCCACTCACACATCGCACAGTCTGCCAGCTCTGGTTATGCTTTCTCTTGGAAAACTTGTGGGCTTAAATGTGTGTGGCAGCAGTGAAACTTAACTCCTCGTGCTAATGTCTAAGACGTCTCTTCTGTTCTTTCCCTCTCATGTTTTCTCTTGGCATGCAAACACGTTCTGCTGCTGCACTTTGACAGACTTTTGAGATCTGCTCATTAAAAGGTTATTACAATTACATTAGACTACATTATGCTGATTCAATACATTAACTCCCCACATACATGCATACATGTCTGTTTGCCTTGTGAATTGTGATAAATGTACATGTTATCATATCCAAGCTAAAGAATCCAAATGTCGAGAGATTTCATAGGATACGCACTGATGCCTTTTGGGATTGGACACGCTCAGAAGAACAAAATTATGTGGAACTGTATGTGCCTAGTCCAGTTACTCACTAATTTAGCTTTTATTTTGAACAGCAGGTGGCATTGTTAATCTGTGTAAAGCACCCTGTAGCTGAAAAGTCAGATTTAAAGGGATACTCCACCCAACTCCAAGGTAGCTAGTGTGACTTTTAGTTTGCAAAGAGGCAAAAAAGTTACATCTATAGAAACCGGCAGCGAAATACATATTTGCTCACAAGCTAGAAAAGATTTTGACAGTGTTTTAGCCATATTAGCATACACATGTACTGCAGAGAAGATGATTGTTAAGCAGAAGTGGTACAACGTTTGATGCATTAGGGCTTCAACTCAAGATTATTTTCATTATTGATTTAATTGTGTGTTAATAATATAAATAATATAAATAAAATGTCCAAAAACAGTAAAGAAAATGGCTATGACAATTTCTTAAAGCCCAAAATAACCGTTTTGTCCAACCAGCAAATATGTGTTTTCACAATATTCACAATATTCGCCTAATTGTTTCAGCTCTATGGTGCAGTTTCACAAAGATTACGTGTAATCAAGTTGTTTAAGAAAGGATGACACACTCATGTAACGGAGCGTGTTCAGAGTCATTTCAAAAAGAGCTACTGTAGAACTTGTATTTTTATTCAGCACAGTTAATCCTACTTGTTCTTGAGAAATAATCTCAGTTAAGTACAGTGCTTGTACTTGAGGACAATATTCCCAGATGCACTATTATTATCAGTGTGGAAACATAAGAAGCGCCTTACATTGAGGATGTCTTAAAGGGTATTAAAGGTTAGTGACAGAGTGCAAAGAAAGCTTAGTCACATACTCGTAGATCGACAACAGTAAATGTCAGTGTGGATCTCCAAAATGCCAAGAGAGGAATGGAAACAAGAGAGGGTGAGAGGGCTTCGGCTTGTCTCTGAGGTGTACTATTGCAGCATTAAGAGTATATATATATGTGTATTTACTAAGATGTGTAATGTATATTTATACTGAGGCAGAATTCTCTCAGCAGCATAAAAAAAAAAATTCAACACTGTGAAACAGGTCAAGTGAGGTTGAGCTTTTGATGGAAACAAATAACTGGAACAGATATCCTAACGTAAATATCATAGTGAGCAACAGATATTAAAGGGCAAGGAAATGCTAAATATTCTTCAGCAGAAAAGCTCTCTTGCACTGATCTTTTTAGGTTTTAGGCCTGTTGCTTTTCCGACCACATGCAATGTCACCATAAAGCAATGTTACATCACAGAAGCAATGTGGAAATCACTAGAGGGCAGCAAAAACACTGTGAAACACTGCAGTGTGCCTGTCAGTCTCTACCGCTAGAGCTCACTGTACTTTAACAGCAGATTCTCGAAACTCATGTGCTCATAAACATTCCTTCCTTATCTCAAGTTTGATCCTTCATGCTGCTATTCATAACATCGCAAAACACTCACGCATCAGAATTACCAGTCTCACCTTTCACTCATTTACTGAGCATCACATTGCTGCTGAAAGGATTACCCACAATATGTTGAGCTAACTAATTCAATTAGATGTGACATTTAGCTGGAGGATAAAGTAGGAAAAGTGAGTGCAAAAGTACACAAAAATGGCTTAATAGGTAATAAAAATTAAGTGCTTACAAGTTGATAGACAAAACTGAAATATATAACGTAATTACAAGTAGACAAGAAATAAGAATAAATTACATATAAATTATATAAACATCTTTAACCAGGGGAACTTGGTAAGCTCTGGTTGAGCATGCGTCCCATGTACAGAGGCTCAGTCCTTGTCGCAGCAGCCACGGGTTCGGTTCCGACCTGCTGCTCTTTGCTGCATGTCATCCCCTTCTCTCTCCCACTTTCCTAACTTAATCTGTCCTATCAATATAAGCAATAAAAGCCCCCCAAAAACTCAAAAAGATTTAACCATAATGTGTTTGAGTAATACAAAATACATATATTGTACCAGTCAAATAGACCTAATTAGTTACCAAAATGTAGGCCTACAATATCTTAATAGCTTAATAGCTGTTCAAAACAAACAGACAAGTCTATCTCGATGACAATTGAGAAAGCATGCATCTGTGGTGCTTGTTTGTTGTCTGAGGTTAAAGTAATTATAACAGTATGATTAAAGAGGAAACTCAGTCACCAGAATTGTCCCTGTGGCTGAGAGCTTATACTCTACACGAAATCTGATGCTATAATACAGCTGAGCAGCCCCATGTCTCTGCTGCCTGCCGGTAACTCATGTGTGTTGTGTTTAATAGAACTTGTGAGCTGGATATTGACCACATCATTCAAAGTCTTGTTGTGCATCAGTTATACATCATGCATTTAATGCCAACATGTGCATCATAGCCTCTTCCAAGGACACTAAGAATAACATCAATAAGAATAAACAGAGCGAATAAAGTGGAACCAAGGTCCACAAGCTGATGCCATCCCCTCTGAAGATCGTTGACAGGATCTATAGTACCAGCAACTGGTAAAGGCATTCTGTTTAAAGACCATCAAGAAACAATCACAAAACTATTCCTCGCTGAAAACAATAAATTATGTAATTTTCTGTACACTATATTCCTGTTTGTCTTATACTTACTATTTAAAACAATCATATTAATCATGTCAATGATGTGGCCGGGTTAGCTCAGTTGGTAGAGCAGGCGCACATATATAGAGGTGTGTGCCTCGATGCAGAAGGTCCAGGGTTTGAGTCCTACCTGGATGATTTTTCTGCATGTCTTCCCCCTCTCTCTCCCCTTTCATATCTGGCTGTCCTTTGCATTACAGGCTGAAATGCCCAAAAAAAATCTTAAGAAAAAAAAAAAATCATGTCAATGCCAACATTGAGACCTAGCTCCCTACAGGCATCATATGTAGGTGTCAAATCAAGAAAAGCATTGACACGAGTGAACTTTTGTGTATTCTTTCCATAGTAACAATAAAATTAAGTGGTTTTCAATATAAAAGAATATAATACAACTTGACTGTTCTCAAAGATGAAAAATTGTCTTTGACTCATCTGGATGTTCAACATACACATGCAATAGTTTTGGGAATTCTTGGTCCAAGAACGGTACAAAAGTGAAAATGTAAAATATTGATAGCCCTAATAGACCAAAAACTGCCATTGCTACAAGGTCAGTATTTTTGTTACGTTCCTTTTTAGACAACAAAAAGGTGTCTGCGTTATTTAATAAGTTAAACAGCCTTATATACCTTAATGGCAGGTGGAGTGGATGCTCTGTGCCTCCTCCTGTAGCAGAGTAAATCGCACAGCCTGATCCAGAGATAGGAGGCCACCAGACACATGCTGTTGACTAGCCAAATGTCCCAGCCTGTGACAAAGTTCTCCATGGCTTTAACTTTACTCTTCATCCTTCTTCTATAGCCTTTACTTTCCTATCTTTAACTACAAAGGACCTCTTGGAGCTTAGGGAGAAGAGTCTCAAGTGGAGAGTAAGAACAGATGACAGCTCCTTCTCTCGGTACGGACCGCCCAAATATTAATGCTACACTATCCTCCACAGCCTCTGTTAATTCAGATAACCCCCCACTCCCATCAGCACTTACAGCCAGAGGACAGGGAGTTTGTCCTCATGACAAAAGAGTGACAGGTGCCCAGAGACAAGCTCCCTCGGACACATTCACCCTCTCTCTTTATCTAATCATACCATCTTCACTACAAAGCAGGACCTTTATTCTCCTCTCAGAAAGTGAATAAACACAGCAAAACGATTTTTCAACACAGTACTGACATCAAAAAGTGAGAGAATTGTTATAGGGGGTCTAGTCTCCCTGTCAACACAGACACTTGGATGTGGTGTAAATAAATAGCCTATGCTATTGGATTACTGTTCCAAATGTCACACAGACTATCACATGGGGGCTTAACGGTCTCAACTGGGGCAATTTTTTTTAACTTATATTCTTTTTTTTAACCCTAAATTACTGTGTAAATAACATTATATCAACATCATTAAATGCCGATCCAAATTAACTGTTAAGGCATAGACTATTTAATAGATGAGTGATCTTTGAGGACTTTTAAACTCATCCGCATAATCTATATGGTGCAACATCGACACTTTGGCTGTGAAAGCCATATGGCCACAAGCCCAAGAACTCATAATCTGGCTGAGAGTGGCCAATCGCAACTATGTACGGCATGTTTGGAAATCTCAGTGGCCTCCTCTGGCTTCACCACCAGCTCTGCCAAATAAAATAATGAGCTCACTTTTGAATGGGAGCTTTGCTCTCGCTGCTCAAATGAATCTCTTGGCTGCCATGAAGAAATTAAAAACTTGTATTTGATTACTCACAATGTCTTAGTTATTTGCTTTATATTATACTACTTATGTTACAACTGCAGTATGGGGTTAGTTGAATCCCAGACTACATGTTTTACACTTTTTGGCACACTTTGGATGTCACATCATTTGACAATATACCATGGACAAAATGTATTGATTCAAAGTTATCAATTGCTCTTAATCGGCACTTATGTGTTCGGAGTAGCGGACAACATCATGGTGTCATGCGTTGGTTGTTTTTGACGGTCATCATTGCTAAAAATATGTGTCAAAGCTGTCTCAAATTATTATTTTTACTATGAAGAGAGCAGCAGCAGTCTAGTTTCTGCTGAAAATTAAGTAGATTAGTAAATGCACCAGTCCACCTATAGCATTTCTGTTATTTAAAAAAGGTGACGTTTACCACCCTCTTCTGGTGCTTCTGCAGACTCAAAAGGACAAACTATATCAGCACTCTTTGACATATGCCTGAGTATCTTTTATATTGAATTCATGAGCTGCATGGATACCTCTGTTTCAAACTTCATCTCCCAGAAGCAGCGCATGGTTTTCACATTCTCTAAGTCGGGGAAGTAGGCCAGCTTGGTCATGTTTCGGCTGTTGGCACGCTGATGAACTGACTTTAGCTTAGCCATTCTCCCTGACGGGGACACTTGGCTGCCAGCCCTCTCCTTCTGAGATCTCTCCCCGTCTTCCCGGCCTGGTTGACCTCTCTGGTGTGTTTCTGTTGGCCGGGTATTTTATCTGAGCAGAGAAAGAGAGAAAGACAGAGAAAGGCTGCAATAAAGTACCACAAAGTTTGTAAGACAATAGCAGCATAACATTTTCTTTCCTAAATACTGAAACACTTAAAGGATATTGCCAGCCCAAAAAAAATCTGAGTAGTGCACAGGAGGAAGAGAAGGAGGGAAATGAAGAATGAGTAGGCAGTTAACTGGAGAGACCAGGCAAGTCAGAGCAGGAGAAGACCACAGAAGGAAATGAAGAAATAAGTGAAAGAGAAAAGGAAAGGAATAATTGACTATGAGGGATGAAGAGGAGGCTGCAGATTCAGAGAGAGGGACAGAGGCACAGAGTGATCAGGAGGAGGCAGATGAAGATGACAGGGAGGAAGAGGGTAGGCCTGCAGTTACCGCTGGACCATATGATTTGTTTATATTCTCGTTCCATATAAATTGCATACAGTAGCATTTATGTCATGTCACTCAGTGTTTTCAGTTTTTGGCTATTTTCATTCAGTTGTAGGCCTATATGTTATAGGGTTAGATATGTATACATATATACAATGTAAATCTTTACATATATACATAGATGATGTTTCTCTATCATAGAATTTGTTTGACGTTTTGTTTGATCATAATTACTGATAAAATAAGACACATTCTGATCTATTTTCTGTTCTATTTGTATCAGTAAATATGATCAAGCCATTTAATTCAATTTTCAGCTAAATTCAATTTTGTTTATAGTATCAAATCATAACAAGAGTTCACTCTTTTCAAGACACTTTACAGATAGAGTAGAGCTAGACCACACTATAATTTACAAAGACCCAACAATTCCCCCAAGAGCAAGAATTTGGTGCAACAGTGGCAACAGTTTTGGGCAGAAACCTCAGACAGACCCTTGGTGGGCAGCCATCTGCCGCTGCCGGTTGGGACACAGAAACAGATACAGATATATAGATATAGAGAATTATGATTCAAAATAATTATAGCAGTTGGTATGATGAACGGTGGCAATTAGGCTATAGTAACAATAAAGATACTGGTGGCCGGGTTGGATCAGTGGGTGGAGCAGGTGCACATATACTGAGAGAAATGCCTCAGCGCAGAGGTCAAGGGTTTGAATCTGACCTGTGACAATTTCCCACATGTTTCCCCTTTCTCACTTAAGCTGTCCTGTCAAATTAAAGGCAGAAAAGCCCAAAAAATAATCTCTAAAAAAAACAATAAAGATAATGGAACTATGACTAGAAATAATAGTTGTTGCGGGCATAGTAGGGCATAGCAGTGCGTTTACATATGGGGGTTCCCATGTAGTGTCCCCTGCCAAGATCTCTTGCTACCCCTTTGCCACCCCATGTAAAATGTTCTAGATCTGCCACTGGGAAGCACCCCAAGGTCCTCCAGTCCACACTCCAAAGTTACCGAGATTTGCTGCGTTCATGTACAATAACCTAAAGGAAAAAAAAAAAACTTGTTGAAAAATGTTACAGTCGTATTTAATTTGCAACGTCAGCCAGACTTACCATCCTAACGGTTAAACAAAAACAACCCAACTCCAATTTCACAATGTCCATCTTTATGTAGCCTAGAGTTTGTCTCGAAAACACAAACTAGACAGGAAGTTTCCTGATGTCCGACCGTCCCATCAGCACTTGAATGCACACTATATAGGCAGTGAAGAAATGAAAGTCGACTAAAAAGTTTAATTAACATATTCTTCGAATAAACGTCATAATCAGCTTTTAAAAGGGAAAGTCACATATGGACATAGGGTTTAACAAAAACAAAACAACTTTTCAACGGTTAAAATGAAAACAGTGTCTCGTCACGTGATCAAAGGTCAAACGTTTTGCGGGAACCAACCATAGACAGTATAGGAACCATGGATGTATTAAGAGAAATCAACATGGCGAATGAGATGGCATCGATAACACCGGACGCGGTGCAATGTCCCGTTTGTTTTAAAGACTTCAAGCCTGCCACAATTAACGGACACCTCGACGTTTGTCTGCTAAAAAGCGTTACCGACAGCAGTCCGTCAGCAACAGACGAAAGCGAACCTCCTTTAAAGAAATCTCGCAGTAGTGCGGAGACTGGACCAGCCAGCCCCGGTGTCAACAACACTATGGCCAGCTCCTCATCAATGGCCGGTGCACCGTCATCTGCGGTGTTTTCTCTGTTTCAGACCAACAAGAGTAAAGGTTCAGTCCAAGATGAACGGAACGAGTTAGTTTCAAGTACACAATCTCCTGTCAGCAAGGGAGTTAAACGTAATTTGCTGGGCGAGGCAGAACCAGGACCGGGTACAGATAATGTGAAGAGCCAGCCCTCTGGATTAAACGGACAGAATTTGAAGACATCCACTGATTTATCACCACGGACACTGCTAACTATAAACACGCCTCTGGCGGAGACCCTGAGACCAAACACGCTGGAGGAATACTTTGGTCAAAATAAAGTCGTGGGCCAGCAAACACTCCTCCGGTCACTTCTGGACTCCCAGGAAGTACCATCTCTGATCCTCTGGGGACCACCGGGATGCGGAAAGGTGGGGTGGTGACGACTAAGATGAAGCATCCATGATGCAGCATCACCTAACGTTACCCTTAACTAATGTCCCTTCGGTTTTATATGTAATGCTTGATTGTAGGGCTGGGTGATATGGAGAAAATCAAATATCACGATATTTTTGACCAAATACCTCGATAACGATACCGCAACGATATTGTAGTGTTGACTATTGGTGCTTTCACAAAATATTTACACAATGAGATTTTTGATAAATAATCATCAGTAATATGGATATAATGACTAAGTGGGTAAAGGCAAATAATATAACAGTTACAACAGTCTGGTAAGTTAAAAAAATGACATCACTTTACTGTAATGCAGCCTTTAAAACCAGGAAAAGACAACACTTATGTCATATCACGATATTACGATATCCAAAATCTAAGACGATATCTAGTCTCATTCTCATATCACGATATCGATATAATATCAATATATTGCCCAGCTCCACTTGATTGTAGCTTTCTCTCAAGCTTTAAAAAAGTTTTTAAGTTCAAAGTTTAAATCCTTAAAAGTACACCAACTTTTCTTCTAAAAATCAAGAATCTATAAATATGCAATTAATTTTTCATTTCAACTATTACACACATTTCTTTACTAAAAAGTAAACTCAGTGCAGTGGAGATTTAAAGTTTCATACGTGTACACATACGGGACAACGAATGGTCCCCAAACTGTAATGATACAAATCATACTTGAATGTACAGGTCTTAAAGGTAATTACATTGGTTAATGATTCAAATTGCTGTCAGATTTTTTTCAATCAACTAATCACTTCAGCGCTATGTAGTAGTAGTACAGTATAACAAGCAGTTCCTATAAGCAGTATTCAGGTTACAGGCTCCAGTTTGTGCCAGTGGTAGTAGCATGAATTTGTATTGCTCTTCCCTCGCTCGCACTTGATAAAGAGAGAGTTGAAACATTTACAGCATGTTGAAAGAGTAAGTCATTTATTCTCTGGCTGCCAGGTTGTTACTTGCAACTGTTCTTTGTCAGAGCGGAATACAGCATGTTAATGACTTCTTAGGTATGCCAAGCTACTGGGGTGGATTGTCGTACAGCAGTTTGCCATACTTAGACTTTGTCGACATGCTTTAGTAACACTTTATCTCCCTCTGTCAGTTGTCTAACAGCGCTCATGTTTCACAATTAAGGCCTTTTTAAAGGTTATTTTTGGAGCTTGCATTTATGAGGATGTTAGGATAATTATTTATCAAAGAATAGACAGAAATCACTGAAGTTCTTCTCTAACAGAGGCGCTCAAAGGTACATGCAATTATAAGACCTGGGAAATTAAATGACTGGCTCAAAAACTGGAGATTAAAGATGCTAAATAGGTGCTAATAATTTATCCCATTTAGATTCCAAAAGACATTTCATGTGTTTTAATTATATTTCGTTTTTGTATGTGTTTTGTTGTCTTTCAGACCACTCTGGCTCACATAATTGCCAGCGCCAGTAAAAAGAAGGGAACTGCTCGTTTTGTCACTCTGTCTGCCACCAGCGCGTCCACCAATGACGTCCGAGAGGTGATCAAGCAGGCGCGGAATGAGCTCCGACTGTGCAAGAGGAAGACCATCATGTTCATTGATGAAATTCACCGCTTCAACAAATCCCAACAGGTGGAATATTAAGCCAGAAAGACGTTCTCTGATCAGTGTTTGTACTGTAGGCTGCAACTCCAAAATCCAGCCAGTGATTGTATTTTTCATGGATTTCTGGGTCAGATAGTTTTTCTTCCCTTTATTTTTAAGAAGATTGATACCACTCTCATCTCTGGCAGTTAAATACGAAGCTACAACCAGGGGATGGTTAGCTTAGCTTAGCATAAACACTGGAAGCAAGGGGAAAGGCTAGCCTGGCTCTGTCCAAAAATAAAAATATTGTCCACAGCCTGTGGCAGTCTTAACTGCTCCATTATGAGAATGCGCGCTCACTCAAAATAAACACTCAGTCAATCCCCTCTCAACCAATACCCAAGCTCCTTTATTTGATTCTTGGAAAATGTATATTATTATTTGGGAGTCAGTAGAAAAGGATATAATAGATTCTATTTTGTTTTTAAAACTGAATGTGTGTACAGATAATTCATTGTTTTTATTTAATTTTAGTACATAAATCACGAGTTGCAGAAATAATTTTTCTGTTGTAACATTCTAACACATTCACAACATTTTAAATAGGTAAGGTTTAAGATTTGGCTTCTTTTTTCAGTAAAAATGCCAGCATGTAGTAGCTTATTTAGGATTGTACTGCTTTCTATTCCTTAACCTTACAAACGGTTGACTGTAGAAAACAATATTTAGACTTTGTGTAGCCTTGTGCTACATGACAGTAAATCTCTGTAAGTCAGCTAGCCAGGAGACTCGGTCAATAGTAGTGAAACATACACTTACTCTTGATATCTTGTCATTTCAGAGGTGGTCATTGTTGTTTTTTCCTCCCATATTTGCTTTGCTCTCTTCTTTTTCCCCACTCTGTGTGTGTAACTGTAGGACACTTTCCTTCCTCACGTGGAGTGTGGGACGGTGACTCTGATCGGGGCAACCACAGAAAATCCGTCCTTCCAGGTGAATGCTGCCCTGCTGAGCAGATGCAGGGTGCTGGTTCTGGAGAAGCTCTCTGTAGAGGCGATGGGCTCGATCCTGGACAGGGCCGTGGCCACACTGGGGATCAAAGTCCTGGGACGAGATCCAGCAAATCCCAAAGATCAAGACCAATCAGATGGTCACGAGTAAGTGCACCCCTGATGACCAAACCCTTTAGTGTTACACATCATGGCCGGGTGTCACCAGACAACCCAAAATCTTTTGGTGAAGGCCTGTTGTTAGATAATATATGGGCGGAGTGTACTAGTAGTTGTTGGAGCAACAGCAGTCCCTTCAGCTCTGGTCTGGTCTGATATGTTGACAGAAAAGAATTTGCATATGAGTTGTAGACCGTAAGACAGCCCTTAACTGCTGGCTGCAGTTATGTGATGATTATAAACACCTGAGATATGATCAAATATTTTTGTCAGATTTTTGTTTGTTTTGGATGCACTGAAATCTAGGCATGTAACATGTTGCGAGATGTAAGGGTTAGCCAGCTAATTTAGGGTTTGAACCAGAATGAAGCTGGCTCACTTTTATCCGGGATAAATCACCATAGTAACCTGTACTACACAGCTTAGAACACAATTACAAAATGCACTCAGTTCCCAGTTTATTACTGTAGGTACACCTACCTAAACTAAAGTTAATACAACATACAATATAACTGTCCTGCAATAAATCCTACCTTCATGAAAGTTATAATGTTCAGTTTCTGTTTCAAGTGTTTTCGAGAGGTGCTTACTCAACTTCATGATCATTTTGACGGCTGTAGCTTGTGTTGGAACTGTTGAATTGTATTGCGTTATACTAACAGTTATCATTTTGTTCACCCTATTTATCAAATTAAAAATTAAAAACAAAATAACAGAAACACCTCATTGTATAACCCAATAGAGAAACTGGCAACTGAGTGTATAATGTTCATATCTATTTTTCAATTTTAGAACTCTGTTATACTCAGAATTTCTGGATAGACCCCAATACTGTATGTTTCAAGTCTAATGTACCTTTTCCTACACATTTATAGTGTTTGTTTGTTTTGCTGTAATTGGAGAAATGTTTTTGTTAGGCAGTTATCAGAGCAGACTGAAAATTGTTGAAGTGCTAGCATTTAGGAATTCACCAGGGATATGGATGATGTGTCCTGTGCATACCTGAAGAGAGCTGCCCTTGGGTCACATTTTGTCACCATTTGAGGCACTTGGATTTCTGAGGAGCTAAAAAGAGTGGCATCCTCCAGAGGGCTCATCAGTACAGGACAGTTTGAGATGAGGATGATAAGAAGTCTCCAGCAAGCATATCTGGTGTAAATGTAAATTTTCTTGGTGGATTCTTAGTAACAAACAGTTATCTGAGTATGCATCCGTGAATTCCTTCTTTCTCAGGTGTAATATGATAATTCTGCAGTGACCTTATTGTCAGACTAGTTAAATGAGTAGAAATACTCTTAACATTAATATTTGGAATGAAATATATGTTATTGTTTGTATGTGCTTCATTGCAACAAAACAGACTATATTTTAAAGTATTGACACTACCAGTACAGTACATCTGATACACATTATTGTTTTCCTAGGCCAAAGATTTTCATTGAACAAAAAGCTCTGGACACCATCGCCTACCTTTGCGATGGCGACGCGAGAGCAGGACTCAATAGTTTGCAGCTGGCTGTTCAGGCTCAGGTGAGCTCGTCTCGGCCCAACCCATCAGGAAAAGATGGTTCTCAGGAAATCCTGGTTAAGGAGGACCACGTCAAGGAAGGTCTTCAGAGGTCCCATATTCTCTATGATAAAGCTGGTAAGCCCAGATGTACTTGTTTTGTCAATTTTACAGTTGGTACTAACCAAAGGTAACCTCTGTATGTAAACCCCAATGATTTGAGAAGTGGTTTGTGCAACTTTAGGGCACCATAGATTTACCAAAGTAACTTCTAAAACGTGTGCTTCCATGCAGTTATCTTCTGTTATTCTTTAAGTATAACCAATAATGGATAAAACTGTGAAACACTATCGGAGAAAAAAGATTCCATTTTTTTTTTCAAATTTGGTATTTAAAATTTTTGATTAGCAGCTAGCAAGTTAAAACATTTGTTTCCTTTTTATATTGAAATCTATTGCTTAATACCTAATTTACTTGGATGTTGTGGCAATTATGGCCTACAGAAGTAGTTTAAAACCTTTTTTTGTTTTGACTTTGGGGAATTCCTTGACATTTTTTAATCTCTAATAGAAAATAAAAATTCAGGGAATCCTATTGTTTGCAAAATCCATCTTTACAGTTTTTTTTTTATTTTAAAAATGTGTAATGACAGACTATCCTTCAGAATATAACCAAATGTATGAAATTAATCTGTAATTTGGAGAACGTGTTTGAGATTAGAGGACATCTGTCTAATTTTGAAACACTGACTCATCACTCAGCCCATTTAAAAAGGATTCATGCAATAGTAGGCCTGGGACAACGATGGCTTTAACAGAATCAAGAAGCGTGTTTTAGGATTATAAAAGAGGGTGTATCACACAGTTCATAAAAGTATTTCTGCACATTAACACACTGCTACATATTTTACAAATCCAAATATTGAAATCTTCTCAGCAACACCTGCCATCAATATCTTCACTTTAAATAACATCTAAATAACTCGAGGTCTTGAGCTTTACAGCCCTACCATATTACAGTCTAGAAACTGTGTTCCCTATCTTGTCACAGGGTTTCATATGAAATGCGTTGAATGATAAGAGATAAAAAGAACTCTCAACAATCCATGCAAACCTGGTGTTTATAGCAGTGTTCACGGTTGCTTAGGAGTGCCATGTATTACACAGTACACACATTTAAATAGAGCCCCAGTGTCCTTACAAAATTATATATAAAACTATGACTCTGCATAAGATTGGTATGCTGTACATTCATAAAACTAGAAAGTACTAGGATTTGTTTTTTTCTTATCTGTGATAGCTAACTAATGTATAAAACAAATGTGTATTTCATGTTTTTATCCTAGTTACAATATTTATACTGTAGTTTCAGCCACCGCAATCATTAACACTTCCCCACCCAGCCCCCTCTCCCACTCCCACTCACTGTTTTCATCAACTGTCCATCAACGCTGTCCTGTTGCATAACACATCAGCTGTCCCAAAAGATTGAGATGTTCTGTTCTCTGCTTTACAGGGTGATAAACCTGTCCCTCAGCTTAACAAATGACCTTAATGGAGACAGTATTCTTCCCTTCATTATGGGTTTATATGATCTGATCAGTCTAAATGTTGCGTGTTTCTTCAGACCATTGAGAATATTTGGAAAACGGTTGATGAAATGCCACCTGAAAAATGATTGGTCTTCTTTTCACGTATTTGTGTGTGTTACTCAAAGGTGAAGAGCATTATAACTGTATCTCAGCACTGCATAAGTCTATGAGAGGCTCCAATGAGAATGCGTCTCTCTACTGGCTGGGCCGCATGCTAGAGGGCGGTGAGGATCCTCTCTATGTGGCTCGCAGATTGGTCCGCTTTGCCAGCGAGGATGTTGGTAGGTGAAATGATTCATTATATCATCGCTGCAGTTATTCATCTACTGTGTTATGATCATTCAATACGCAGCTGCCAGCTTCTAAAAATGAGACCACAGCACTCTGGTTACCCTATAAGGTTTAGATGATATTTTACTGATCATGTTTCTAACTCTGCATGGCTGTGCAACATCATTAAGATGGTTGCTCTATTTGAGATACAATAAAGACAGTCTCTTTCTGACATCCCAAATCCCAGCTCATAACCAGCTAAATACGTTACTTCTTTTAAATCTTAAGTTATTAATTTACTGTTTTAACTTTTCATTCTTTGTTTTATCAATTCATTTTTCATTCATTCACTTGTTCTGTTAGACAGCAGTTACGTGTAGATTTATGCAGTTTTATTATGCGTAATGTAGTTGTATTTATTATGCTTTTATTGTACTAGTTGCAACAGCTTCAACAGTAAAAGCACTTTTTTCCTATTGTTTGGAAAAGTAAAATATGAATACAAAGTTACTCGTAGCAGTTGTAGTAGTATAGTGATTACTTTTACAGCACTTTCTCACTCACATCAGTACCGTAATGTTGTGTGAGAAACTAAACACTTTCTTTAAATAGCCTGACTGGCCAGATACCTATTAAAATGTCCCTAACCATTATATGGGAACACTGGATGGAAATAGCTTGTACTATTTTATTGCAGGAGAGAAAATACTTACTCAACTGGATGCTTAAAGAGAAATGAGAAAGAGAAAACTTTGAGCCAGAAAATGTATCCTTTAATGCAATCCGACTGGGCGGCCTCCGTCTCTTTTCCCATGTCTCTCCCAGGTATGGCAGACCCCTCCGCTCTTCCTCAGGCTGTGTCAGCCTTCCAAGCCTGTCACTTCATCGGGATGCCTGAATGTGAGGTAGGCTTACCTGACCAATCAGTGATAGTTTGGAGTCATATCAACCTACCAACTTACAATGGCTGCTACATACAGCTTACATCCCACTGTCTTTACCTCTGTTACTGCTCAACAGGTGATCCTGGCTCAGTGTGTTGTCTTTCTGGCACGAGCACCCAAATCTGTGGATATCTACAAGGCCTATGCTAATGTAAAGGCATGTTTGAGGAACCACAAAGGCCCTCTGCCCTCTGTCCCCCTGCACCTTCGCAACGCCCCCACCAGGCTGATGAAACAACTGGGCTACGCTAAAGGCTACAAATACAACCCAGCCTTCAGCGGCACCGTAGAGCAGGAGTACTTACCTGACGAGCTGCAGGGAATCGACTTCTTTACCTGGACACCTTCTGACCCATGAGGATCTGTTGCAATGCTGCAACAGGTTAGAAACCAAGGCAGCTGAATGGAATCAATCCTCTCAAATGATCAGTTGTTAGGGTATGATCTCAGTTTATGTAGCTGCTGATCCAAATTGAAAATTACAGTTAGTGTTTTTATATGTCTTTTCATTAATTGATTGTTCGCAGTAAACCATCAGTTCTATCATTTTACATTCAAATGTATCTCCAATTTGACTTTAGTCGGCCGTTTTCGAACGCATAAAAGGATACACTAACCATTTACAGTACTTCTAGATATGTTCATAAAATAAAGTCCTTAATCTGTTGAAATAAATAATAAAATACAAACTTTGTATTTCCTTAAAAGATAATCCAATGTTCACAATGGTAAATATGTATATGTTGATTTATCTTTATCCTGTCCTTTTAGCGTTGTCAGATATTGTTTAAACTAACTAAAATGTTTGTTTCTTTATGTCATGAATGCTATATTTTTTATAATCTGTATATATTTTGATGAAAAACTAGACAAATATAATATTAAAATGTCATTATACAGTTTATTGTCCAGTCACTTCTTCGGTTATGGAAACTTCTTCAGTTTTGGGCCATGGTCTGAAGGCAAATAACTGAAGATTAAGTTTGTACATTTCACAAAAAAAGCATATTTATTACATGGTTGCTTAATGCAATTTACTGTTTTTGGCTTCCCACACCTCATTGATCCAGGGGATGAAAGTGGCCACACAGGAAAAGACCATGGGCTTCCGAGGGGTATTACAGCCCTGTCCATTCACAAAACTAGTCACTCCTTGCACATACCACTTCCCATTTCTGCCTTCACAGTTCAGAGGGCCTCCAGAGTCACCCTGGAAGATAACGGCAGATATCAGAGCCATTGGAAAATGTTATTGTTTGTTTCACACTAAGCATGGAGTTGCATGGTTGTTCCTTACGTGGCATGCTGGCTCTCTCCTCCTGCACAGACCATAGTCTCCTTTGCTGAGCTGCCCCACCAGTCACTTTGACTACAGATATTGTGATCCACCACAGGAAGGAGGGCCTGCTGTAGTGTCGTCGCCTAAGGACCACCAGCTAAAGAGGAAATTACATGATAACAACTGAGCATTTGAATTGTATTTAATAATATATTTGTTTTACACAATAATACACTACTTCACCCCACATGAGTTGCATGTTGGTAGACTTGGCGGCAGGTCTTACAGTAGAGACGACCCTAGCCTGTGACATAGCAGGACTGGTTGTGGGCGAGAGTAGAACCATGCTGTGGCAGGTAAGTTGGCTAAACCTTGTCATTGATAACAGAACTTTTCTCCAGCTTAAGCAGGCTAATGTCATTCCTACATTATAGGAGGAAACACAAAGAATTAAACATCAGTAATAAAATATGTATTTTTTTATTTAACTGTCTAGAGTGCTTGTTTGATGGTGTATTTATTTAGAAAACTTTTATTTACTCAGCTGTTCTGAGTTTTTCAAGGGCATGTTTACTGTGTTTCTTAATAATCACCACAGATCTGGAGCGCTGAAGTGGTTATGTTGAGAAGGGAGAATGAATAACCTACCCACAAGACACACAGTTGTTCCATTTTGGATCTGGGAATTGCTTGTTTATATGTTTAAAAAGTAAATATCTAGTGCACTCATGCTCTAACCTGAAAATGTAACAATGTTCTAAGAAAATATATTAATTCAAGACCCGACATATCAATTCTTTTAATTTTTAAACAACTGTTTATCTGAGATGTAAATGCCACAAATAAGCTTCTCCTCACGTGATGAAGTGTGTATATATATATATATATATATATATATATACACATACACACACACAAATATACACTCATCTAAAGGATTATTAGGAACACCATACTAATACTGTGTTTGACCCTATCCTATCAATATGGGCCAACATTTCTGAAGAATGCTTCCATCACCTTGTTGAATCAATGACACAACGAATTAAGGCAGTTTTGAAGGTAAAAGGGATCCCCCACACCATTACACCATCACCACCAGCCTGCACAGTGGTAACAAGGCATGGCGGAT
Organism: Perca flavescens; assembly: GCF_004354835.1. NCBI lineage: Eukaryota > Metazoa > Chordata > Actinopteri > Perciformes > Percidae > Perca > Perca flavescens. The sequence continues at coordinate 15,468,002 of NC_041342.1, forward strand.
CCATGTTCTCATTCTGTTTACGCCACATTGTGACTCTACTATCTGAATGTCTCAACAGAAATCGAGACTCATCAGACCAGGCAACATTTTTCCAGTCTTCAACTGTTCAATTTTGGTGTGCTCGTGCAAATTGTAACCTCATTTTCCTATTTTTAGTGGAGATGAGTGGTACCCGGTGGGGTCTTCTGCTGGTGTAGCCCATCCGCCTCATGGTTGTGTGTGTTGCGGCTTCACAAATGCTTTACTGCATACCTCGGTTGTAACAAGTGGTTATTTGAGTCAAAGTTGATCTTCTGTCAGCTTGAATTAGTCGGCCCATTCTCTTATGACCTCTAGCATCAACAAGGCATTTTCGCCCCCCAGGACTGCAGCATACTGGATGTTCCTCCTTTTTCAGACCATTCTTTTTAATCCCTAGAAACGGTTGTGCGTGAAAATCCCAGTAACTGAGCAGATTGTGAAACACTAAGACCAGCCCGTCTGGCACCAACAACCACGCCATGCTCAAAGTTGTTTAGATCACCTTTCTTTCCCATTCTGACATTCAGTTTGGAGTTAAGGAGATTGTCTAGACCTGGACCACACCCATAAATGCATTGAAGCAGTTGCCATGTGATTGGTTGATTAGATAATTTCATTAACGTGAAATTTAACAGGTGTTCCTAATAATCCTTTAGGTGAGTGTATATGCTTCTACATTTTAAGACTGATTTCCAGGTTTTAGGCAGGAGGAACTTTGTATTCTGTTATTGCAGCACTAATTAAGAGAGAGTATTTAAAATAAATAATTTGTAAAATATGGTTAAGGCAATCTAGTTTTGCTGATGGGCCATTTACAGGATCTCTGGGGTAAATTAATTGAGGGGTTTAGAGGGGTTTTGAAATGTAGATATTTTAAGGGGTTCTTATTAAACATAGCGATGAATAAAGAGTTAAAGGTGCTGTAGGTAGGATTGTGAAGATCCAGAACTTAACCAAAGAATTTGAACATCAACAACTTCTCAGTCCCTCCCCCGCTTTCTGCTAGAGGTCAAACGGTCTCCTAAGCCCCTCCCACCACAAGGTAAAATGAATGTGTGTGCATAAGCAGTGATTGACAGCAGTTAGTTAGTTGAATGTGTAAATTAAAGGGAAAGTCATGCACCCCTTTCGATTTACTAAAATTGTTAATGAATACAGCTTTAAAAGAATATGTGGGTAATTATGGAACAAAAGGAACAAATATTCCATATTATTGTGTAAATTAGGAGAAAGTCAAAAACTATTTAAATTGTTAACTAAGGGCGTTTGAATCTGTTTTTTTTTTATGTTAAAGTTACAGCTTGTTTTGCTAGCAGTAAGAAAAGATAGATTTATAAATAAAATAATTTACACTCCTCGCCAAAGGGTGCTGCTGGTGTCTGCTTCAGCGCGATCCCCAGAAGAAGAAATTGTAGTTTAAAGATGGCGCTGCCCCGTGTTTTACTCGTGCGGCTCAGAGCGCTGTGTAATGTTGGCAAATGTGTTCATACGGGAGGCCAAACAGCGTCCAACTGGAGCAGCGAAGTGCGGTGGTATGGAACAAAAGCACGCAGCTGTCAGGAACAAGGGACATCATATTTACAGACTAAACGAGGTGAGTGAAGAGTTAGCAGTTAGCCAGCTTAGCTAACAGGTGACCACTCGCAGCAGCGCCAAACCTCAAGGACATCCATCGTGTAAAAACACAACATTCGTGCTAGTATTTTGGGGTCTATTTCTTTCCAGTTTACCTGAATTTAGAGTGCAAATAAAATATCATTGACCTTGCAGTGTGTGTGACCTTTGTTTTATAACTTTTTAGATAACGTGAGCCCAAACCTCCTGAAGGAGTTTCCAGATCCTAAAGGTCTATTGAATAACACCGTCTCCCGTTCACTGGGAGTCAGCGACCTTTCCCAGCTCATCCAGTACAGCTGCACGGAAAATGCGGGTATCAAGGTAAGAACAAAAGTCATAGAGATGGGGGGTGGTTTCTGGGCACATCATGTCCATTGAGAGCGTATGTCTCACATAATGATGCTTATGTATTTTTAACTTTGTTCTGTAGAAAGCCACTGTCACACTGCTGTGGCCCTGCAAGATTGAAGAGGAGGGGTTTGCCTCCAAGAAGATCGATGCAGAACGATTTGCTGCAGCTGCTGCTTGTTTCAAGCTCCGAGTAAGCTACATTGACCTCAGACTGTATAAAGTATAGACACCTATTTCCATTTTTGTCTTACCAATCTGTAGTAATATTTGATCCCTTTTTTTTTCTCTCTCTCTCTCTCTCTCTCTCTCTCTCTCTCTCTCTCTCTCTCTCTCTCTGTGTGTGTGTACAGGAAATGGGTGTCATTGGTCCAAATAATCAGCTCCCCGGGAGGAGAACTGGCAGGGTAACAGGAGGGCTACAATCACACCTTCATGATAACGAGGAAGACTCATTGACAGAGAATGTCCTTGTGTCTAGAGCGAAAGCAGATGAACGAAACCAATGGCTGCCTTCCAAAGAAGACCACTCCAACATCTCTGAAGCGCTTTCCCTCTTTCCACAACCTAAATCTCTCCTCACCAGGGTTATCCAGGTGGCCACGTCATCCAACAGAATCAGGGTTGGTAGCGCTTTACCCTTTTCACAATAAAAGCTAAGCTTGTAAGTCCTGTATTTAAAACTGTAGGGCTGGGACGATATGCTTTTGTCCCGATTAAATTCTTTTATGATACGTGATGCCGATTCGATTTTTATTGTGATTTTCATTTATTGAGATTTGATAGTATTGCAGTTTTCTTTTCCTTCTCTAAGAAAAACAAAAGTTAAAGAAACACTTCTAGAGACAATATATCATGAGACATTTCTAAAAACTATTGTTTTCTAAGAAGAATGCACATCACATATCAGTCATTCTGACAATTTCATTGATAAAGAATTACATAAAGTGGATTTTTTTGCATTTTCCGCTTTCGGTCAGAAAGCGGATTTGATGTAGTCTCTGTCAGCAGTACCGTATAAACAGAAAATATTTAGGTGAATCATTGGTTTAAAAAGGGAAAAGAATAAATTAAAAAAATTATCTCAAAGCGGGTTCGACTCCGACCTGTGGCCCTTTGCTGCATGTCATTCCCCCTTATCTCTCCCCTTTCATGTCTTCAGCTTTCCTGTCAAAATAAAGGCCAAATTGCCCATAAAAAATGTTCTTAAAAGAAATCCTCACCCGTACTAAACTGTCTGTCATCCACATATTTACAGGAGCTAATGCAGTTCAGAACAACAGGAGGAAAGCTAAAGAAGTGTGATCTGACTCTGCACTGGCCAGAAGAGATGACGTTCTCTGCCACAGCGAGCAACCGAGTGACCGCCGAGAAGAGAGCTGCAGCTCTTGCCTGCATGAAACTGAAGGTGAGGATAACTTTGTGGAAATAAACTATTATTTTTTTTTTTTTTTTTTTTTTTAACCTACATGTTTGGAGCTGTGTTAAAACATGCATCATGTCACCTGGTCCAGGAGCTGGAGCTGCTGGATAAAGACAACAACCCGCTCAGTCATGCCAAGTACCATCTAGAGAAGGTGAGGGAGGCTGGAGAGCGAGAGAGACGCCCTCTCCCCCTGGAAGTTCCGGAATACCTGAAGGAATACATGAGAGAATATCTCGCACAGGTAAGTCTTCACCTCATGTGTGGACGATGGAAGAAATTTTCTTATCATGTGTGTGTGCACTACATGGCCAAAGGTTTGTAGACACATAATCTGTGGACATTTGACTTGGAAGAACTTGATAGAAACAGCAATGTTAAAGGAACACGCCGACTTATTGGGACTTTAGCTTATTCACAGTAACCCCCAGAGTTAGACAAGTCGATACATACACATCTCATTTCCGTGCGTGTTGTAACTCTGGCCGATGCCCCCAGCGCTAGCTAAGCCTAGCACAGATCCTGGAGGTAACCAGTTCCAACTAGCCTACTGCTCCGAATAAATGACAATAACGCCAGCATGTTCCTATTTACATGTATAGTCACAGCGTGTACAAATAACAAGGTCACATGAGACACAGCCATCTTCTAACCGTATACAAACTGGGTACTATATTCTCAGAAAGGCAAAGAACTGCTACTTGGGTGGAGTGATTTGCTAGCAGCACCTGAAGCCCTGTGGTGAGGAGCAAAGAGTTCGCCTGGAGTTTGCTCAGAGTTGGAGTAATAGAGTCAACAATTACTAGATAGTAAAAGCATAGCGATGCATGCCTTTGGTGTGGGTGACCCGGGTTCGATTCCCACCGCGATACGTCAACCAATGTGTCCCTGAGCAAGACACTTGACCCCTACTGCTCAGCTAAATGACATGTAATGTGCTGTTGATGGGGTTGTGTGTTGCATCATATATCGGGTGAGACACGAAATGCAATCCAGGCCGTCAAGTTTGAGTAACAGATCCTGTGATCATGTGTCCGAAACACTGCTAAACAGTTTACAATACTATGAAATGGGATTTTACATCTCAGGAAAGTTAATACAGCAGCAATTTATTGGAGACATTCAGTCTGTTGCTGTCACATTCAGTTCAGTGTTATGTCAAAACAAACGCCTCCTCTTTATAACAGTACCCGGTGGCAACAGAAGTACAGAAGCTTTGGGAGGAGGAAGAAGCGAGAGGACAGCAGACAGTGAACCAGGAGGATGAAGAGGAAGAGGAGGACTTGACAGATGCCATCACAGGCAGGCGGTACAGACCTCTGTCTGAACAGGACGCCCGGCGGCTCAGCACCCAGCTGCAGGAGAAATGGGAGACAGCGAACCCTGGGCTGAGTCTGGAGCTCCCAGTCGATGCCCACCGTGAGCGCGTGATCTCGGCAGTGCGTTCGTCCAGGGTGGTTGTGATCGCTGGTGAAACGGGATGTGGGAAAACGACACGGATCCCCCGCTTCCTGCTGGAGGAGTGTGTGAGAAGTGGTGAGGGGGCTGAGTGCAACGTCTTGGTCACCCAGCCTCGTCGGATCAGCGCCGTGTCCGTGGCCCATCGTGTTGCTCTTGAAATGGGTCCAGCTCTAAAAAACTGTGTGGGATATCAGGTAGATACAAGTTTATAGTATACGTGTGTTTATTTACTGAATGTTCGTATTTTGTCAATAACGAGCGACAATCGGCTATATCCCCTAGAGGGAGCACCTTGTGGTAGAGAGTCATGGTATATAGGCGTATGTGTTAATACAAATATTCCTCAATCCTGAGCATGAACTTCTGTATCCTAACTATTGTGCAAAGACTGGAGCCACAGAATGTCCACAGCTAATAGGTCAGGATGACCTGGACCCACCAGTCATTTGGACTGGTAGATCAGAATTGTTTAAATTGAAAATGTGACTAGTAGACTTTTGTTATTCAGATTTATCCACTAATGTGAGTAACGATAGCATATTTGTTTTTTTTGTACAGGAATTAAGTAATTATTTTCTATGCATAGGTGAGACTTGAGAGCCGACCACCAGAGCAGAGCGGAGGAGCCTTACTCTTCCTCACAGTGGGCGTTCTGCTGAGGAAGCTGCAGTCGAACCCGTCCCTGAAGGGAATCAGCCATGTGGTGGTGGATGAGGTTCACGAGCGGGACATTAACACGGACCTGCTGCTGGCTCTGCTGCGCTCCAGCTTAAAGGAGAACCCTGACCTACGAGTGGTGCTTATGAGCGCTACTGGGGACAAGCAGAGGCTGTCCCACTACTTTGGGGGCTGCCCAATTGTTAAAGTACCTGGATTCATGCACCCAGTGAGGGACCGATACCTGGAGGATGTGCTGAGAGAGATGGGACGCCCACTGCCAGTCCAAAAGAGAGTGGAGACAGAAAAGCCGGTGAGACTGGAGTCTGTAATGTGTTCCCACTTTAGTATGTCCTGTGCATAAGTTTTTCTCGTCCTGTGTCTAATGACTTTATATTTTATCTCTTTTAAGGGAGGAAGAGATGATGTTGCACCAGATATAGATTTAATAGCTGATGTAATCGAGCACATTGACAGACGTGGAGAACCAGGTAACTAACCGACTAACTCTCCCTACTCTCGCCCATGTTTTTATAGCAGTGCTTAAAAATTCTTTCCCCTCATACTTTAGGTGCAGTGTTGTGTTTCCTCCCTGGATGGCAGGACATCAGGGCTGTTCAAGAGAAACTGGACGGGAGGCGCCACTTTTCCTCAGGCTCACAGATGATCGTACCATGTAAGGGAGCACAGACGGATTAAGAGACAGGTCTTTTGGTCCTCCAAATCGGATTTACGATTCATTGTCTTTTTATTTTTTTGTCTTCTAGTGCACTCTAGTTTATCAGTAGAAGACCAGCAGACAGTGTTCCAGCGCCCCCAAGTGGGCCAGAGGAAGATTGTCCTCACCACCAACATTGCTGAGACCTCCATCACCATAGATGACATCGTCCATGTGGTGGATGCAGGAACTCACAAAGAACAAAATTATGACCCACGGACTAAGGTCAGTTTCATCGTGAGCCATTTTAGATCTGAAAACTCTTAAGCTTGTGATTTGTTGTATTGGAGAATAATCCAATCGGTTCCGTTTTGGTTTTCCAGGTCTCCTGTCTGGACACAGTTTGGATATCTCATTCCAATGTTACTCAGAGAAAAGGGAGAGCAGGGCGATGTCAGCCAGGACATTCCTACCACCTGTTCCCACGGAAGCAGCTAGAATCCATGACTCCCTTCCCCATCCCTGAGATCCTGCGCACCCCGCTGGAGAGTTTAGTAGTGCAAGCCAAAATCCACAGTCCTAACTGCAAGGTATTGTGGGGGGAGAGAGAGAGAGAGAGAAACAGTGGCTTTTTTTGTTTTTTAACCTGCTATTTTGTGTATTTCTGATGTACGTGATGTCAATTAATCCTCATTTTGTGTGTGTGTGTGGAGGCCGTTGATTTCTTATCACAAGTGTTGGACAGTCCAGAGCAAAAAGCTGTGAGAGATGCGGTCCAAAATCTACAAGACATTGGTGAGTGATGTTCAGGATTTTGTCATTGGGATTTTAGTCACCTTGTGAGTGTAACTTTCAATAATTGTCTGTCTGTCACTACATTTCTTTAAATAAAATAAAAATGAGTGTCAATGTTTACTTTTGTAGGAGTTCTGGACAAGACCGAAACCCTAACGCCTTTAGGAGAGCGTGTTGCCTGCATGTCGTGTGACCCTCGCCTGGGCAAAGTGCTGGTCCTGAGTGCCATGTTCAGATGTGTTCTGCCCATGCTGTCTGTAGCTGCCTGTCTGACCAGAGACCCTTTTTACAACAGCCTGCAGAACAGAGCTCGTGTTAACAAGGTGAGAACACTCGCCTGTTGATCCATGCGGTTGTTAAATAACATACCTGACTTTGTACAGCAGCACAAAGTGTAAACGCGTAGTAATTTGTTATCATTCAGTCGTCCTGTGTTCCGTTTGTCCCAGGTGAAAGATGCTCTGAGCGGCTCCAGCTTCAGCGACTATTTGGTGTTCATCAGAGCTGTATCGGGCTGGAGGAGAGTTCAGCAGGAGGGGGACAGAGAGGACCGGGATGAATATCTTGACAAACACTCACTGTCCAAGTTCAGCCTTCGTTTTATCAATGGTTAGTTTGAAGCGTGCACACGTGAATTTTGACATTGTTGTAATTTTAAAAATCACTACTTTTTATTTTTTACGCTTCACAAAACGATTTCGGTTGTTGTGCCATCACGCTGCAGGTCTCATCTCTCAGTTCAGCGAGAACCTGCACGAAGCAGAGCTGGTGTCTCGCGCCAATGAGTGCCAGCGTCACACTTCTCTCTACAACGAGCACAGCAACCAAGAGGAGCTGCTTAAAGCTGTACTCCTGGCTGGACTCTATCCCAACCTCATTCAGGTACATGGCAACAAAGGAGTATAATTATAATCCTACTCTATACAGTCCATTTCTTACTGTGCTCCATCAAAGTTTAAAGCCAGAATTGTGAGATCTAAGTATTGGCTCTTACTGTAGTAGTGGAGGCTTGTCTCCAATTGTCTTGTGGTGACGTTGTTTCTAAGTTGCAGATATAATAAATAAATCCAGCTTTTGTTATGGTCATCTTTCTAAAGGCTACTTTCACCTGTTTGGGTCAAAGCCAACATTAAATGTTCCAGCATCACATGGATGAAATCATTTACTTACACCTACTTTTCTCTCAGGTGAAGAAAGGTGTTGTGACCAAAGGAGGGCGCTTTCGCCCCAACAGAACGTGTTTCCGCACACTCAGTGGGCCCGTACTGCTTCACCGCGCCTCAGTGAACAGGTTTGAACACGCGCCAAAATTCAACTGCAGCAGGTTTTTACTTTCATGGTGCGTATGTAAAATGATTGTGCTCCTTTTGTGTTGTAGGGGAAAAGAAGATCTCCCTAGTCGCTGGTTGACCTTCTTTAGCGCTATCCAGTCCAACGGGAACGTTTTCATCAGAGACTCTTCTACAGTTCATCCACTCGCCCTGCTGCTGCTCACAGACTGTGATCTCACAGAGACCGGTAGGACAGTTTTTATAACAAAGGCACTGTGTGTTTGTAGGTGCTTGGGAGAAGGATTGGAGGGCAAAAGAACCCTCATAATTGGACTGAAATGCAATTTCATTTCACTGCATTATTCAATCTGACATTGTGTTCATGTTAGCGGTTTCTGAAATTATATATTCATTCAATATATTCAGACTTTCATTCAATATATTCAAGGTTCATATTCAGACTTTCGTTCAATATATTCAAGGTTCATATTCAGACTTTCGTTCAATATATTCAGAATTTTATTCAATATATTCAAACGATGAATGGATAGAGAGAGCTCTCTCTAAGGTCCTACCCCAAATTTGTACCACCTCTAAATCTGTTCAAACATGATAAATCAGACATTTTAAATACAAAAATACTACTCCCAATTTACAAACAAATCAAGCAGTATTAACAGGGTTATTTTCACTCTCTTTTCTCACTTTTGTACATAGAGGTGCACCTCCTGTATAGCAAATATGATTACCCTCTACTACTGTAGATTCCCAGGCTTGCTGTAAATCCTCCTTTTCATAAATGACTGTCCTTTCATGTCCCAGTGAACGGAGATCGTGTGGAAGTATCATTTTCTGGACGCTCTCTGGTGCGCTGCGAGTTGTCAGTTGGGACCTGGGAGCTGCTGTGGGAGCTACGCACTTCCATTCAGACCATGCTGTACCGCAACCTCAACAATCCCAGAAACGCAATCGCCAACTCTTCTCAAGACGGAAAGCTCATCTCCTTACTCGTAGAGCTGCTCAACAATACAGACTTGAACCCTTTTGCACAGAACCACAACAGTGACAGTGAGGTGGATTGATGACATCGAGCACTTTCTACACATGTACGTTGGATCTGCTGGCTGGTACAAAGGAACCAATGAATGATGGACTGTCATTTGTATTTTTTTTTTTTGTTTTTATATAACAGTTTGAGAACTTGAGTCGGTCGTTAGTGTGTTGATCTAATCAGGACTCTTGAAGAGCAGAAATCCACAGTGGACTATTGTTATACTAGTTATTGTTGAGGCAAATGAACTCCTTTTGTGGTGTGAGGAAATCCGTTGGTTTGACTTTTGGACTGTGGTTTATTATGGTTATCTGCTTTCTGAAAAGCAGAAGTTGAAATTTACTCAAAAGAATCATTAGCCAAAGGTCACTAAAACCGACTGCATGCAATAAATGTTACATTTATCGCATCGCGATTAACACATTAATGCTGACAGCCCTAATTTATTGCAATAAATATTCACATGCCAACATGAGTAAAATGGATCCTATTGTTTTAATGAGTTTTTGAACTGCAAATGAATGGAAGTCAGAAAAGAAAATAACTCATTTTACAAAAATGCTTAGGAAAAAATCTTCATAAACTGTGTGTGAAAGCTAGACAGGCGTCTCAGTACTTCTTCCATCGTGTCCTCGGGGGCCATAATGTGAAATCTGCAGAAAGAAAGAAGGGCTAAAGGTAACAATTTCAAAGTAGCCTTATTACTTAGATATCCTTATTACAGTTTTATTTTTAAACTAGAAAGCATACTTTTTGCCTAGTGAAGCCTGAATTCAGTATAATGCTCAATATCTTTGTATTATACCTGATGTGATGGGTGCCCTCCTTTTGTCCATAGTCACAACCAGGACTGACAATCACACCAGCCTCCTCTAGTAGTCTAACACAGTAGAATGCATCTGGTTGCATTCCCATTTCCTAAAAGCAAAAACGTAACCAGGTGTAAAATACTGTATGACTGATGCACCAGATATGTGACAATTCTTTTAATGATGCTATTGCTCTGGTTTTACAGTTTATACTAGGTTCTATGAGATAGTATTGTAACCTTGGCCTTCTGAATGGCTTTCGGTGGAAGATGCAGTCTGGGGAACACAAATGCTCCTTTCGCTGGCTGACAGCAGAAACCCGGCAGATTGTTTACTACCTCAAGGACTCTCTTAACGTTATGAACCAGCGCGGTCCTGATGTTTTGTGTCTCCTGCAGAAGTAAAAACAACAAAAAAAATCAAACTGGGTCAGAGTAATGCCAATTGCTTAAGAAAAGCAGGCTATTAGACATCCTGCAAAATAATAATCTAAACTGCATGTGTTCTCACCACACTATAAAGTGGGTATGAGGGATCTCCTGGTTGTGGAGGTTTCATCATCAGATCCAGGGCAAACTGACCCAACACAGGTGCACAGGCATCTGTTGAGAACAGGTTGTAGATGTATTTCTTAACCGCGGGGTCCAGATTTACCAGCTCCACGTATCCACCACGCAGACCACACCTGGTAGGAGAGAGAAGAGTCCAGTTAGTAGCTGTTCTGAAGCTTCGGTCAGCCTTCCACAGCAGTTTGCCCAGCCGTCATGGAAATTCTAGATGTTAAAATTTCTGTTTTTCAGAGCACTTTAAGGACTTCTTGTCTCATTGATCTTGTGAGAATATTTTGCTAACTACTGTTTCCAATATCAAGAATATTTTGCTAACTACTGTTTCCAATGTCAAGAATTAACTTTCTATGTCAAGTTTGTTTTGATTTGTCTAAATTACAACTGAGCCTTTGTCTTAAATTGCATTTTTGCAACTTAAGACTTTGTGTGGACCACCTAGCACAACTTTAGATACTCTTCAGGACTGAAAACGTACTCTCCCATGAAGCCTTTCGATGCTGAGTGAAAGGACGCCAGCTCCACTGTGTCTGAAAGAGGAGGACCCATCTCAGCCAGAACCCTTTTGTAAGAGACAAACTCACTATTTTCCCCATGAACACAGTCCTGATAGACCTGGGAAGGAGAACACATGGATATGCAAGCATGTATTTACACATATTTGTTAATGTTTATGAATATCTCTGGATAGAGGACAATGTTTTAAGACATGCACCTCATCAGCCAGAAGAAAGAGCCTCTTCTCTGAAACGAACTGGATCACCTCTTGAATTGATTTCCTGCTTTGAACATAACCTACAGGCAACATGGCATGAAAACAACCATGTAATTCTATATTTTTGAAACCCAAAAATATACTGCGATGATGTCCATTCTGGTGAGGTTTTACTACCTGCAGGGTTTCCAGGGTTGATGACATACAGAGCTACAGGGTCGCAGACTCCCTTTGCAGATTCCAGCGCTTGATGCAGCTCCTCCACCTGCAGCTCCCAGCCCTGCTCCTCCCTGAGGTTGTAGGGAACGGTAACTGCTCCTAGCCCCCTTATGGACATAAGGGAAACGGAGTAGCATGGCACAGGAGTCAGCACACCTGTTCTGTGTGAAGCCTCACTGTTCACCAAGACGTTGAGAATGTTCTAATAAGCACAGGAAAAGATTGGGTTTACTTTAAGATGATGATAATCTACAGGAGGAAGAGACACAGTAGGGGAGAGTGGGGTGATTTCTGCCAGGGGGGAAGTAGTGCCACCCCTTGTTTTTGGACAACCATGGAATAAATTGGTCATGTGACCACATCATTTTGAAAAGCCATCCATTTCACTCATCCTCCAAAGAAGGGAGTCACATGGCATGAGAAGTAAGCACATTTTAGCTCAAAAAACTGTTTTTTTCCTTTCAAAGTAAAATTTCTATGATTAAAGTTTTTTGATTGTAGTGTCCGAACAATTATAGACAAGTTTGAAAACATTTCACACATGTTTTAGTGCTTTAGCAGGCTACACATTGAGTCTATAGAGTTAGCATGATGTTAGCTCTTAACTGCTGGATCATGTTAGTTTTTCAAACTTGTGGGTCTGGGGTGATTTGTGCCAAAGGGCCTGGGTTAAGTTCTGCCAGTGATGAAGGAGTCATCCCTAGAGGTGATGTCCTCAAGAAACTACCCACACCCCAAAAACTTGGTGGTACAGCCAGAAGGGAGCAGAAGTGTATATTCCCCTGCAGCATTGACAAGTGGGATATTAAGTAGTAGGCCAGATCCAGACCATCTAGACCTACATACTCACAGAGGATAATCTGGAGAAGTGAGGAGATGGGCATGCCTCATCAGTGTTTGATTTAGGCCTACCTGCCATTTGTTTAATTTAGCTAATACTGATTTCAGTTTTGAGTTTGCACTATGTTATTAAAGAGACGTTTTATTAAGTTTTCAAGTGGCCTAAGTCACAATAAGATGTTTAGAAATTAGCCTAGTCACTTTATTCTTAAATGTTACATAATTGACAGACAGCGTTCTATGTATGTAAACAGGCATCTATTGCCAAAGCCTTTTTGCCTGAAATGATTCACAAATATCACATATTGTGTATTTAAGTTTTTTGTGTTTTCCCAAACTACAAAATAAGACTTATTCCAAAAGTTTAATAGGGTGACAATATTTAAATAAGCCTTAAATGAGTAATTTTGTATTGCATTTGTCTTGCTTTCATATAGCATTACAGTTCATAACATTAAAATGTTCTGTTTTACTTCAGAAATCACTGGCACAATTTACCCCAACGTATTCCCCCCAAAGGCACAACTCACCCCGCATCAGGGGCGAGTTGTGCCACGAGACCACTTTTTTTCCCAAAAGCTATATTTCTGAAACAATTTATTTCAGATCCAAAGTTATTGTTCTCAGGGATGCACCACATCCTGAAATATATGTACATCCTTAAGTTGAAGGCATTACTGTCATGGCTTCACTTTAAAGTCACTTTGAGTAAAAACTGGCACAACTCACCCCACTTTCCCCTATATAATATTACAGATTGTCAGTAATATTGTCTGTTACCCGGAGTGCCCACTGTGAGCCAGGGCTGATGAATATGTTTTCAGGGTAAGATGGAGCCCCACCATCTCGTCTCGTTATGAATTCAGAGACTCTGTGGACTATTTCTGATATACCCCTTGTTGCAGTATAAGAACCTGAAGGAAGAACACAGGAAAGGTGAGATGACACTGTAGAGCAGTGTGATATTATTATTATTGTATTTTTCTCATTTTATCTCTTGTATTATTTTCTATTTCTATTACATATATTTCACATGGTATTATTATTATTATTATATTATCCTAGTGTGTGAATATTACATATACTGTATGCATACAGTATTACTCTATATAATATACTCCCATACATTTGTATGTATATTGTACTTATTAATTATCTTATACTTATATACCTACACTGCCAGAGTTGCACAAAGTTGCAATTCAAATAGCTTGTTTTGTCCAACGAACAATCCAAAACCCCACAACATTTAACTTACAATGAATGCGACAAATTATCACATTTGATAAACTGGAACAATGAAATGTTTGGCCTTGTAATGTATTAACTTAAAATAACATATGTATATATATATATATATATATATATATATATGCAAACCAAAAACTAAAACACACACACACACCCTTTCACTTAAAATGATTCAGAAATCTTGGAGACAAATATCTTAAAGCATGGGCAAATATTATAAATACAATACAATCTGCTGAAGGGAGATACCAGTAGAAAAGTCGGTAGAAAAGAAGAAATTCTTTTGTAATTTGAGTGAGCTGAATCTTTTCATTGTAATAATACCACATAGACTACCCTTACCTACACTACCTCCATCACATCCCTTAAGCAGACTCTGAGCCCTCTGCCTGACGTCCACTGGCAGTCTGTCGCTGTTCACAAGCTGAGGGTAAAGACATGCTGCAAGAACCTGCAAAATATGAAGACACACAGTAGTACGTTTTTTAGTCAAAAGGAGATTAATTACAGTAACTGGTGTTTTAATAGGAAACAGCTTAAAGATGAGTAGACTTTATAGGTCAGATTACCTGTCGGACAAATGAAAGAGGCTTCACACCTGCCTTGTGTGGGTCGCCCCAGGAGACATCTATCACTTCTTTGTAAGGCTTTCTCACTCTCTGTGAACAGGTGAATTTAAAGCACAAACACAGGTTGGAAAATTCACTCTAGAATCAATATTGCAAATATGTCAATAACTTTTTTTTTTAACTTACCTGTGTGAGCTCTTCCTTGATCTGGCTTGCTCGTCTGGCCAAGACTAAATACTCTAACTGCTTCATGTTCTTCACATTTGGAATGATCTCCTGCAGGACGTTCATTTCTGTAATTCCTCTTCACTTCTATCAGACCACCGGCTGTGCTGAGATAAACTGTGTTGAGTTTGCCAACTTGCTGCAAGCTCAATTATTGCATGTAGATTTCTAGTTAAAGATAAACATGAAAGATATGTGGTAATCTGTGCCTTATTAACAAACGGTGATGTTTTGTTTACTTTCACAAAAAGTCTAGAAATCAGTTATAACCATAACTTGCACAAAGCAAACAACTCACATCACTCCTGTTCTAAAGTCCCTACACTGTTAGTCTTATATTTTATTTCAACCTTTCCTTAAGAGATTGACTGTAAAAAAAACAAAAAACTGTTCTGTCCTGTTGTTCATTGTCCTGTGACTCCATGACTGTCCTGTACACTGTCCTGTGACTCCATGAATGTCCTGTATATTGTCCTGTGACTCCAATACACTGTCCTGTGACTCCATAACTGTCCTGTACACTGTCCTGTGACTCCCAGACACTGTCCTGTGACTCCATGACTGTCCTGTATATTGTCCTGTGACTCCAATACACTGTCCTGTGACTCCATGACTGTCCTGTACACTGTCCTGTGAGTCCCAGACACTGTCCTGTGACTCCATGACTGTCCTGTATATTGTCCTGTGACTCCAATACACTGTCCTGTGACTCCATAACTGTCCTGTACACTGTCCTGTGACTCCCAGACACTGTCCTGTGACTCCATGACTGTCCTGTATATTGTCCTGTGACTCCAATACACTGTCCTGTGACTCCATGACTGTCCTGTACACTGTCCTGTGACTCCCAGACACTGTCCTGTGACTCCATGACTGTCCTGTATATTGTCCTGTGACTCCAATACACTGTCCTGTGACTCCATGACTGTCCTGTACACTGTCCTGTGACTCCCAGACACTGTCCTGTGACTCCATGACTGTCCTGTATATTGTCCTGTGACTCCAATACACTGTCCTGTGACTCCATGACTGTCCTGTATATTGTCCTGTGACTCCAATACACTGTCCTGTGACTCCATGACTGTCCTGTACACTGTCCTGTGAGTCCCAGACACTGTCCTGTGACTCCATGACTGTCCTGTATATTGTCCTGTGACTCCAATACACTGTCCTGTGACTCCATAACTGTCCTGTACACTGTCCTGTGACTCCCAGACACTGTCCTGTGACTCCATGACTGTCCTGTATATTGTCCTGTGACTCCAATACACTGTCCTGTGACTCCATAACTGTCCTGTACACTGTCCTGTGACTCCCAGACACTGTCCTGTGACTCTATGACTGTCCTGTATATTGTCCTGTGACTCCAATACACTGTCCTGTGACTCCATGACTGTCCTGTACACTGTCCTGTGACTCCCAGACACTGTCCTGTGACTCCATGACTGTCCTGTATATTGTCCTGTGACTCCAATACACTGTCCTGTGACTCCATGACTGTCCTGTACACTGTCCTATGACTCCCAGACACTGTCCTGTGACTCCATGACTGTCCTGTACACTGTCCTAGGACTCCCAGACACTGTCCTGTGACTCCCAGACACTGTCCTGTACACTGTCCTGTGACTCCAAGACACTCTCCTGTGTACAGGGCAGTGTCTGACTGTCCCGGGAGAGTGTCTGGGAGTCACAGCACAGTATAAAGAACAGTCAAGGAGTCACAGGACAGTGTCTTGGAGTCACAGTACTGTGTACAGGACAGTGGCAGCAAAAACTGTCCTGTCCTGTTGTTCACTGTCCTGTACATACAGTATCTCACAAAAGTGTACAGCTTGTATAAAAGTGTAAATGTGCTGTCCCCTCAAAATAACTCAAACCAGCTATTAGGCTAACCGACATAAAACCATGCCAATCTCTAGGTATGGTGAAGGGTATGTGATGATGGGAGGCTATTTTAATTTCAAAGGCCAAGGGAACTTTATCAGGATGTATAGTATCCTGGATCCATGAAATAACTGGCCTTTAAAAATAAAAATCTGCCTGTCTCTATGGGAATAACATAGGGGTGTACTCACTTTTGTTGCCAGCGGTTTAGACATTAATGGGTGTTGAGTTATTTTGAGGGGACAGCACATTTACACTGTTATACAAGCTGTACACATAATACTTTACATTGTAGCAAAGTGTAATTTCTTCAGTGGTGTCCCATTAAAAGATATAATGAAATATTTACTAAAATGTGAGGGGTGTACTCACTTTTGTGAGATACTGTACATACATACACATAGTAACACATTCCCTGTATTTCTGTTGGTTTTTTTCCATTCCAGAGCATGGCTCAGACCAGTGATGACGGTATGGATAACCTCACAAAACAAAATGTAATGCATGGGACTGCAAACATATTGTGAGTGAATGCAAAATGGACAGTGTACAACAGAACAGGACAGTTTTTGCTTCCACTGCTGCTGGAAAATTGACCGTACATCCGTAGAACGTTTAATTTACGTCTTTTAATTCATCTTGATTGATCTTGTTTGTCTTCAGCGGAAAAAAAGCTTTTAACTGAGTCAGGCTGGTACTGTTTTTCATTACGTATTCTAACTTACTATGTCTAACTTATTTTCATAACTTTATTTTTCTTGCTGATAAAAATTAAATAAATATATGTTAAATACATTTCCAGTAAATAGACCATATTTGTAGATGGCAGTCCAAAGTCATAGTAATAGATTAATGGTAGGGCATTGATGTATTATTATTATTATTATTATTATTATTATTATTATTATTATTATTATTATTATATTATTATTATGTAATGTAATGTAATAATGATCAGTTTTCGTTTTCTAATACATGCTTATATATATATATATATATATATATATATATATATATATATATATATATCGTTTATCACTACTTGTATCACTACTAATGTTATTTTTTGCCCCTATATCTGCAGGATTTTATTTAATTTGTCAGTTTTATATTTTTTGTGTTCACTGTAAGAGACAGCAGCAAACATTTTAATCTACAGCTCCTTTTTCTGTTGCTTTGCTGTTAAATAAATATATATAATATTTATTTAGGGTACCTTTTATATTCTTTCGAGAAGCGCTATATTGTTGCCAGATGTTTCACGGCCAAGTTTCTCTACGGACATAAATAAAAGACGTGCCCCTCTACTTCCTGTTTTGTTTTTCTTTCACTCGTCTGCTGGGGTCGGGTAGATATGGAAGAGTTTGCGGGTCGAAGAGACAACCACAGCCTGCCCGTGAAGAAACGCGCACTCTTCAGACACCGGTGGACTTTATAAACTCAACAGAAGCAGCGGACGTTAACACCTGCCGCGGGGCTTCAAACACCCTCCCTCCGCGACATGGCACTCAGCTCGGGCGGCTGGGCTCCTCCAGCCCCGGTCCCTGCCTCGTCCCAACAGGCTGCATGCGGCGGGCCTGCGCTGACGCCTTACTGCACTACTGTTTTAATGTCAGTCAGGGTTTCGGTGTGCCATTCAGGGATCCGGCCCCTGTGCCTCCCTGGAGCAGGCAGCGAGGCTCTGCGCCTCCAGCTCAGCATGGACCCGAGCCGGGCCGGAGAGTTCCGACTGACGCTGCGAGATACGAGCGGAAACCGCAGTGTGGTGAGATGTCACATACACCTGTGCTTAGAGACTGTGCTGTCGTTACCTGCTTAGATATGCTTGTGATGAACAACCTTACTGAATCACATTTATATTGTATACCCGTACACGCCATTTTATGGAGATCTACAATACAGCTCCTTACAATTCAGATTTGGGGATACATACACCAGATTTCATGGAATGTATGTGGATATAATAAAGACATACAGCTGCAACACCACCCAAGACTTTCCTCGAAGTGTTCTACTGTATGATATAGAAGTTTTTTTTTTTTTTTAAAGTTACCAATACTGTAGTTAAGAGGGTTTTTTAGTTTCACTTTCATTTTCAGTTCTCCCATAACCAGTATACATCATAACATCATCAGGGGAAATCTTCAACTATGCCCAGTGGTAAACAGCTACAGTAAGACTCTCCTGGTCTTAATGGCAAGACAGGTGGGAATTTTCCACCAGTTTCAGACTTGTATTTGTCCCATGTAGCATGACAAGCTCATAAGACATGTACCATTATAGTTGTCACTCTGTCTTGTTGAATGTCTCTATTCATCCCTTCAAATGTCTTGATAATTCAAGCATGGGACTGTGGAAGGTTGAGCAAAGTCTGACTATGTAGATCTGAGCCTGACAAGCTGAATTTGAAGAGGACCACATTAGGTATGGTCTTCTGTTCAAAGGATAAAGCCTTTTGATGTAGCTGACTTAGGCCCAACTACATTTTTAGCCATTGGAAGAGATCTGATGCAAGGGCATCATCGCTGCATCTGGAGCTTAGTACCGCCCAAAACAATTGTGATTGGTTTAAATGCAAACAAGCCAGAGCGTTTTTTTGGTGTAGAAAGACCATACTCCAGCGCTGACACAGCGCTGTGGAGATAGGTCTGGCTATGCAAGACTAAATAGAGTGACCCCTACTCCGTTGATAAACCACTAGCAGTTTTTTTTTGTCTTTAGACTGTTAATGTCAACTATGGTTTCCTTTTTGCTAATTCCATTCTTCAGGTTACCTAAGGTAATCTCCCTGCTGAGACACATTTCAGTACAAGGATGAGTTATTCTCTTTTGGTATTAGGGGTGATTACTGTCCCAACTGCAGACACACATGCTTGACACACACTCTATTTAGTCAGCCACCAATTGTGAAAGTTTTCCCACTTAAAAAGATGAGGCCTGTAATTTTCATCATAGGTACACTTCAACTATGAGAGACAAAATGAGAAAAAAAAAAAAAAAAAAACATTGTAGGATTTTTAATGAATTTATTTGCAAATTATGGTGGAAAATAAGTATTTGGTCAATAACAAAAGTTAATCTCAATACTTTGTTATATACCCTTTGTTGGCAATGACAGAGGTCAAACGTTTTCTGTAAGTCTTCATAAGGTTTTCACACACTGTTGCTGGTATTTTGGCCCATTCCTCCATGCAGATCTCCTTTAGAGCGGTGAGGTTTTTGGGCTGTCGCTGGGCAACACAGACTTTCAACTCCCTCCAAAGATTTTCTATGGGGTTGAGATCGGGAGATTGGCTAGGCCCCTCCAGGACCTTGAAATGCTTCTTATGAAGCCACTCCTTCGTTGCCCAGGTGGTGTGTTTGGGATCATTGTCATGCTGAAAGACCCAGCCACGTTTCATCTTCAATGCCCTTGCTGATGGAAGGAGGTTTTCACTCAAAATCTCACGATACATGGCCCCATTCATTCTTTCCTTTACACAGATCAGTCGTCCTGGTCCCTTTGCAGAAAAACAGCCCCAAAGTATGATGTTTCCACCCCCATGATTCACAGTAGGTATGGTGTTCTTTGGATGCAAGTCAGCATTCTTTCCCCTCCAAACACGACGAGTTGAGTTTTTACCAAAAAGTTCTGGTCTTCTTGGTTTCATTTGAGCATATGACATTCTCCCAATCCTCTTCTCGATCATCCAAATGCTCTCTAGCAAACTTCAGACGGGCCTGGACATGTACTGGCTTAAGCAGAGGATCACGTCTGGCACTGCAGGATTAGAGTCCCTGGCGGCGTACTGATGGTAGCCTTTGTTACTTTGGTCCCAGCTCTCTGCAGGTTATTCACTAGGTCCCCCTGTGTGGTTCTGGGACTTTTGCTCACCGTTCTTCTGATCATTTTGAACCTACGGGGTGAGATCTTGTGTGGAGCCCCAGATTGAGGGAGATTATCAGTGGTCTTGTATGTCTTCCACTTCCTAATAATTGCTCCCACAGTTGATTTCTTCACACCAAGCTGCTTACCTATTGCAGGTTCAGTCTTCCCAGCCTGGTGCAGGTCTACAATTTTGTTTCTGGTGTCCTTTGACAGCTCTTTGGTCTTGGCCATAGTGGAGTTTGGAGTGTGATTGTTTGAGGTTGTGGACAGGTGTCTTTTATACTGATAACAAGTTCAAACAGGTGCCATTAATACAGGTAACGAGTGGAGGACAGAGGAGCCTCTTAAAGAAGAAGTTACAGGTCTGTGGGAGCCAGAAATCTTGCTTGTTTTTATAGGTGACCAAATACTTGTTTTACAGAGGAATTTACCAGCTCATTCATTAAAAATCCTACAATGTGATTTTCTGGATTTTTTTTCTTCTCATTTTGTCTATCATAGTTGAAGTGTACCTATGATAAAAATGACAGGCCTCTCTCATATTTTTAAGTGGGAGAACTTGCACAATTGGTGGCTGACTAAATACCTTTTTGCCCCACTGTATATGTATATCCTAACAAATCTGACAGGCTCGGTTTTGGCTTTTCATCTTGGTAGAATCTCAACTCCGACAGATGCCTTTGGTTTGCATACTTTTACTTTGATCCCAGCTTCTTTTAGCTGGTCTGTCTGAGTTGGCAGACTGTTCGTATACAGTCATATCGGAGTATAAAAACACTCTCTGGCGGGTGGAAAATCCTCTTTGCTGCTTTTGTCTACCCATGACAGACTTCAATGTCCTAATGATGCCACATTGAATGTTAAAGGGCAGATTATGTGTAATCTCATCTGCTTTCCTTTTCTCATACTAATACTCTTGTTTGCACCAATATTTTATAGTTTGTTTTTCAATGTTCATGATAAATATTATGGTGGATACAAATAATTAAGAAAAGGCTAACAGCAATGTGTATTTGCAAATGCCCCAGACTGCCTTAATGCTGAAAAGCTAAAATGATGATTTGATTTGATCGATTCGTCCATGAACAGTAAAGTAATCTGTATCTATTATGATAACAAATATAAAGTTTGGGCCACTTTTTAAATGTAAAAATACCAAACATTTGCTAGTTCCATCTTTCGAATGTGAAGATTTGCACCTAAATTGAATATCTTTTGGATTTTGGACTGTTGGTCTCACAAAACAATCAAAATGAAAATGTCACCATGGGTCCGAGACATTGTAATGGGAATTATTTATAGACTAAATGATAATCAATTAATTCAGAAAATAATTGGTAGATTAATCAATAATTAACATAATTGTTGATTTAATAAAAAATTGTTGAACAATTGTTGTTGCCTACCTGGCAAGAAATCAGTATATGAGATTTCTTTTAATTTCATCGTTTTTATTTATTTATTTTTTCCTTACAAACTGTCCCTGCAGAATATAGGGGGAAATTTGCAATAGCGTTGTTGAATATATATATATATATATATATATATATATATATATATATATATATATAACTTGCGATAAATAACCGATAGTAAAGTGTACTCAGTTCTGCCTCTGTTGCTTTCAGTATTGTGCTAAAATACAACATATTGCTTGTTGAATTCAATACAAATAAAAGGAAATCCTTTGAAATCAACATTGTTTTATTCAACAAATTGAACATTGAATTGAACATAAAAGGCACCACTAAAAAAAGAGGACAGATACATTTTAATGTGCAGTTTTATACTGATATTTTCTTTTAACTAACACAAAAATCTGGTAGTGTCTATCGCTCTTACAAAAGCTCCAACCTTCCAATATTCCTACTCACAGCTGGTAAATTCACTGCACAGAGAATTGATGTGGTGTCTACTTGTGTCACAGGGAGAAGTGGACCTCACATTAGGAGAAGTAATTAATTCATTACAACCTCAGTGTCTTGTGATTATCATATGTGTATATTGTGTCAGTTGATATCACGATGACGATTTAAAAATAAATAAATAAAAAAACGATATATTGTGCAACCCTATTTGGGATGAACTTGTTTTTGTTCCCCCCCTCAGTTCATTGCAGAGTTTGACCTGCGCTCAGTGCAGTACGAGGTGAAATCCCCTCGCTGCCATGAGATGCGTCTCGTCGCTCCGCCTCACGACTGCATCCGCTTCAACTTCCGCTGCGACCGCGAGGCCGAGGAGTGGGCCACCGTGGTGATGTCATCACTCAGAGAGGCACATCGAGGTCCGTTTGACAACTGTTTTCTTTATTCCCCAACCTGCTCTTTCTACTGTGTTTTCTTTTCAAAAGGACAGATGTTGAATATTGAATTTTAATTTCACATCAATAATATCACAGTCGAACATCAATGTAACCATTATTAAAAAAAACAGAATAAGATTTGGATTATATCTGTTAACAGCATAACACTGATAATGATGCTGACTCAATCATTTTAGAGAAAAACACAAACTTAACTCGTAAGTGTTTCAACTATCAAGCCTAAGTATGTAGCGTTTCTAATTTTAAATCACTATAAAATCTGAAATACTATTACAAAAAATTAGTAAAGCAACACGTCATGCCATCTGTGGCCCCAGGTAAAGAGGATAAATCAAGAAATTTGAGGAAAATTTAAAAGGACAAATAAGTGTCCTCAGATATAAAATAAAGAGACCAGGTGCATGGTACCTTAAGCTCTTTAGAAACTCAGTTATGCCCAGTTTCCAAAGTAAAAAGACATGAGCGCTGTGGGTGCCCTAGGGCTGATTTGAAAGCCAAACCAGTAGCTAAAAGAAAAGCATGAAGTGTGCCACTAGGAGGAACTAATTAAAACAAATGAAATACATATGAGTGTCTGTGACCTTTTAATACAACTGAGACAAGAAAACCTTTTCTCTGTTATTAAAGGGTTTTGCTGATAACGTACGTTGGCCGTTATTAAAGTGCAGTTCAAATAAATATTGAGGTATATTATGTAGGTGCGTGTTGGAAACCGTATCATTGAAGCACGTTTGTAACCGTTCCTTTTTGCTTCTCTGACAGTTGAAAATATGAACACATGTGAATCAGATGGCAGACACGAGGACACCGCAGCAGCTATGGAGCAGTGGAGCTCCGCATCGCTGCCGCTCACTGGTGGGTGTCTTCCGTTTCCCGTTGCACGTTTTCTCTTTCTCTGTTTAAGAGCGTGCTCTTAAAAACGTCACTTTTGATCGCTAATTATTATTTATTTATTTTTTAGAGGAATTGTGCTTGGAGCTCGCCAGGGCGATTGAGGCAGGCGATACTCAGGCAGCTTCACAGCACGCGTCCGCTCTGGCTCGGCAAAAAGCAGTGCTGACGATTCAACTGTCTGAAAAGAACTACGCAGAGGGAGAGATCAGGTGAGAAATGAAAGGTTCCGGGCTGAGGAGTTATTGCTTCCGGGTTATGTGTTTTTGCAACTCATAGTGCCGTATATCTGTGTTTCAGTTTATCTGTGGTAGTGGAGGATGTCTCGTCATCCTGTTGTGTCACAGTGAAAGTCTTTCCTTACATGACCGTGGCTGCACTCAAGCAACAGGTTTGAAAGTTGTCAGTTAACCCAAAATAAAAAAAAAAATGCAATCTGTGCAGTAGGTTTTCATTCACTAACTCCCACCACTCTCGTTCTTCAGGTGTTTCTCGAGTACGGTTTCCATCCTCGCGTGCAGCGCTGGGTGATTGGTCAGTGCTTGTGCACCGAGCCGAGGTCGCTGGCCTCCTACGGGGTGCAGAAGGACGGCGATACGGCGTACCTCTACCTGATCTCCGCCCGACAAGCCCGCATCACCCGTCAGCTGTTCCAGCAGGACCTGGAGAGCGCCCTCCTCGCCCCACCGCTCCCACCGGGCAACGGCCCAACCTCCCAAGACTGGAGGGGTTACAGCACGCTGCCCTCAAGGCTACCCCACAGCAACCAGGGTGAGTTTAACACATGTCGGGGAGTCCCAGAATGCATCACAAATGTACAGTGCCTGGAGCACATTGGACAACTGCTAGGTGCTAGCTGGTAAAACTAGACAAAGCTGTCAACCTGATTAGGGCTGCAACTTAGCCCCAATTTCCACCGGTTGGAGAACGTCTGCGGATCCGCTCCGGAACGGCGGCGGATTCATTAGGTTTCCATTAAAGTCAGCGTGGGTATTTCCACTGACTGCAGAACGGCTGCGTTCCGACTCCGGCACAGCTCCGCCGATCTGCAGCCCTCCAGAGCAGATACGTAGAGCTTCTATTTTTGCCGGACGCCGGAGAGCTCCGCAGCAATTCAGCACACGGCAGATAGTGCGGGACAGGAAGTTGAGCACAGAAACAAAATAAACATCCGGTTAATTTTCAAAATAAAATACACCGTGCTCACGGCGGATCATATTTCCTTGCACTACACCTTGAAAACACAGCACAGAGTCGTTTCCCCTCTGGATGGAAACAAACCGTTGTTGGTTTTGTGGTTCTATTCTACGTGAAGTCGATTATTTGTTGAGTCAAGAAAATTGTGAAAAATGTCAGATCAGTGTTTTCCAAAGCCCAAGATGACGTCCTCAAATGCCTTGTTTTTTCCACAACTCAAAGATATTCAGCTTCCTGTGAAGAAACTAGAAAATATTCACATTTAAAGAGATGGAATCAGAGAACTTTTCTTTTTTCTCATAAGATTAATTTAATAGTTAACTTATCGATTCATCTTTGCAGCTCTTAATCTGATTAAACCAACCTGATTACTCGTCAGTCAGCCATTAACCGCAAAAGATTTGCAGCCAAGTTTTAAATAAAATGTCTTCTTTGGACTACAGCGTACTACAGTACATTCTGTTGTTAACACAGAGGTTTTTGTAGCGTTTAAAACTCTATAAAACTTAATTTCATTCCTTCCTACGTTGTTCATCGGATGCTTTAATCTTGTAGTCATTGTTTGATTTCAAATGTGTTTAAGTGCAGCAGAAACCCCAAAAACAAATGTCACTGTCCAAATATTTTCTGACTCATTGTAAATACTACATCCAAACTAGAGAAAGTACAGCTCTGTAAACAGGTTTTTTTTGTGTGTGTGTCAACGTTAGGGAGCACCGGTGGAGGAGGCGATAGACCAGGTGATATCAAAGATGTTCTGGACATTGAGAATCTGCAGCTGAGCGATCATACCAACAAAGCCAGTAAAACACAGGTACGTTAGCAGTCTTGGTTATAGTGGGAGTTTAACTTTTTACTTACTTTTGTATGACATCTGTGTGCATTTCAATGGTATGCTAAATCAAGTGAATCTAAGCTAGGCTAATACATAAAGAATAGACATAGATGAAGAAAATGCTTCGGTGAGCATGTCTGACTTTGTGTTTTTAAAATAGTATAAATAGCCAAATTATTCCTTCTTAAATCTGTTTCAACTCCCCTCCTCTCAGCAGACAGAGTGGGCTTGTCCCTCATGCACTTTCATCAACAAGCCTTCCCGTCCAGGCTGTGAAATCTGTGCTACAGCCAGACCTGACGCACACATCCAGCAGGTACTGCATCATATCTAGCGTTCAATACCTTTTTATTTATTTTTTTGTACTACTCTTTGTAACATTTTCCCTCAGTGCCAGTCGCCTCTTTTTATGTCTTACTGTATATTCTCTCCCAAAGGAGAAAGGAAGGAGAGAGGATCGAGGAGAGTTCAGTTTAAGCAGCAGCTGACTGCCCATCGTCGCTGTCAGGTCGCCATGTCTCGCTCACTTACACACACACACACACAGAGAGTAAGGATGATAAACAACTAAATACTCACATAAAGACTGTCAAGTGCACTGAGAGTCGTCTGACAGCCGGAGCGATTGAAGCACTGTAGCATGACAGAGCTGTGCTGGTTTAGGCTCAGATGATGAACTGCAGGCAGCGTCCGATTTGACCGGTTATATGGACATGACCATGACATACAGTACATCTGAATTTGGCCAGCTCTCTTTATTTATTTTACATGGTGTGTGTGTGTGATGCAAACACAGACGGCCTAATATTTATTTTAGGTGAGAGAGTTGATGGACATTCTTTGCATTTGTCGCAGCTGAAATTGAGGAAATGTCATACTTTGTTTCTGAACTGTGTAGTGAGAGAAAAGGTGCAATACCCTGTTCGGTTTGTTCATTTGCCAAAATGTTGGTTTGAAAACCAAACAAAATAGAAGAAGAAAAAAAAAAAGCCATGGGTGAGAAGAGGTGTCACGTTTACAGGGTTGTCAAGTGCTTTTATTTTTTTATAACATTGTATTAAGTGTATTATTTTTAACAAAATTCATTGAGTAATTGATGTACATTTTAGCAGTTGATCAAATTTTACTCAATTCCCTATGAGCTGTGACAGCAGTGGAACGATGTTTTCAGTACATAATGTAAAGTCTTGCATTAGCAGAATAAACATAACGGAATTAAACAAATCCTGTTTGTCTATTGATAATACTTCTGACAGAACTGATGTAGTAATTGATGGACAAATTGTGTGTAGTGCACACAAATTAAATTAAGTTTACTCATCAGGAGTACTACTCAATCGGGCATACACTTAATATTGTCTGTGGCTCTGGAGGGAACTTTTGAAGTCTAACAAAGTAACCATGATGTCCACAGGGTTATGTTTTAGATCATTTCAAATTTTTTGTGGAAATCCTGCGTTTCAAACTTGGTAAACGGTGTTTGAAAGAATGCCATTATGGCCGTGTCCAAGACTACCCGTTTTTGGCTTGTAAATAGCGTTCCTGTCAACATCTGAGTCCTTATGTCTAGGAAACAGATTTTTCAAAGGTTGTTGTTCATTGGAATTAAACCCAAATTTAATGGCGTTATAGTGTCAGATTTAAATCCTAACACGACCAACTCTAATCGTACAACAGTCTTGATTACGTGAACGCTCGCAAGTCAAAACATTGAAGGCTTTCCCAGGTTTTATTACTTCTTATGTCATTAAGTACATTAATATGCTTGAAACATAAGAAACTTTTTCAGTATTTTAATTTGGCATTAATAAATATGAAATAAACATGTTTCAAAGAAAGTTATCAAAACAAATATAAAAATATAAGATGCAGTGACGGCTTGTTCAACAGATGCAGATGTAGAGACATCTTAAAGGAGGCAGACCACCACCAACCAGATATTCCATTTCAACAGCTGTTTCCTGTTTCATGTCGGTTAGCATGTTGGTATTGTCATCTTACATCCATTACCATCCTGCCTGGAAAAAAAAAAATGCTAAAAACAATGCAGTAATTGTCTTTATGTACCCCCAAATAAATTTACCAAAAAATCCATTAAACATTTTACCATAAGCAACCCAACCATGACAAATTACAGCTACTTGTGAAACGATCATCCCCTCTTTCACTTAATTTGTGAAATGTTCAGTAAAAAACAGTCCATTCTGCTTAGTTTAACATGAAAAGCCTTTTTTTTTCTCCACTGTTTTAAGAATGAAATGCTAACAAAATGTCCACAAAAAAGGGGAGTCACTGCATTCAGTCCAACTATAGATATTTCTCTTCTTTTCAAACTGTCCAGTGGAATTAACGGTCATTCACATTTGCCCTAGTGAAGACAAACCTGAGAACACCTCAGAGGTTGGTTTTTTTTTTCCTCCCAATAAAATCCTTCAGTAGTCGTCCTTCAGTCGTATGACTTGGCATTTATTTCCAGAAGAGGATGTTCCAGAAAAGCAGCCAGCAAGGATAGACCAGCAAGGCTATGAGCGGGTAAACCAGAGAGCCGTACAGGGAATGGTCCAGGATGCCCTGCGAGATGACCGATAGGAAGAGCATCCAACCGTCAATGAAGCTGACCGGCATTTCCTGCAGCTCTTGGAAGAAAAAGACAGAAAAGAGGAGTGTGCAGGCTGGGCTGAGGATGACCAGGATAAAGGCTGATAGAACCCTAAGGGGAGAAGAAGAGAAAAGTAAGGTTTTACTTCTATTTGACTAACACGTGGCAGTACAGAGCTAAGACCAAAAGACATTGTGCGGGTGTTTTACTTTGGTACGTGGGGCGTGACGAAGGCAGCCACGGGCACCAGGGTGAGAGCCAGGATGAAGCCCAGGGAGAAGTTGATGAGGGCGGTGCAACCCAGCAGCACAGCCAGGTACAGCACAGCCACCAGCTTCAGCACTTTCCAGCCCTGCTCCGTGCCCTCCCCTGACAGGAGCCTTCGACAAACAGCATGAAAACAACATCAGCATCATTCTCAACCGGCTCACTTCTTTTTGGTCTCGGCTAACTAACGTGCACATTATGGTAACTTTCAGCTCGTTGACAGAAGAACTATGGGCTCGATAAGATTTTGAGCTTGTGGCATGATGTTCAGGAATAACTTTACAGCCTGAGGTTGTCTATCACATTTTATAATCCTGTGAAAAAAAAATACTTCTGCAAGAGAAATTCGAATTTGTAAATATGTAAAAAGATTGAGTAAAAAAAAAAAAGTGAATAAAATGTGTTCACAAAGTATATCAACAATGAGGTCACACACTCAGGGCCACGAATTGTACATGTGTGAGTACTTCACTGACTCAAAGTGCTGTTTTTTCAGATTCCTCAATGTTAATATAATTGGTGCATTCATATTTCATGTAAACATTTGGGTGATATAATCTGGGAAATTAAGGAAATGAGAGCTTTTGTACATTACACTCTGCTACTGTAGCTACCTGTGTGTGTTATGAGGCAAAGCCAGGCCTGCTGTGTAAATAGCAATAGCTGTCAGGACCACAGCCTCGGTCTCCGACACCGGGAAGTGTTCCACAGCCACCTCCTGAAAACCGATGGGCAGCATGTACAGAGCCACTCCAGTCAGATGGCTGATCACCAGAGGAGTCAGCACTGACAGCACTCCTGGACTGGACATCTGAGAGGAAGCAGATTTGATTACAGTGCTGATTTAATAGACTCAAAATGAGTAGTTTACATTTCTGACCCGTTTGTCGTATTGGGTGACTGACCTGCTCGGTGTCAGCGACTCCATCTTCTGTTCTTGGTGGTGGAGTCGCAAGTTGAACCCACAGGTCTAAGGCCTGTATCATAGTCAAGGACAAATCTAACAATCAAGCACATATCAATAACTATATATAATCAATAACCTGGGCTGCAATCAGGGTAAGGTCTACAGGCTTGCCGTGCGTTATTCATTTGCTTTTCTCTGTCATATTTTAAAATGACATCAAACTTAAGTAAAATGATTGAGAAAGGATACACGAAGCAGCAGGATGACGGCGAGGAGGCCGAAGGCTGGCATGTAGTAACCAATGGAGACAAAGTGAGAGAGGGACGGCATGAGGTAGAAGAAGTAGGACTGGTGTAGGCGCTCTAGGAGGTTATTCAGCTTACGATACATTCCCTCTAGAAGCCTAGAGGATATTCAGTAAGACACAATAAAACCAGTAATTAGGGTGAAGGTGAGATCTACAAAAAAAAAGGGCACATATAAACTTAAATACAAAGACTTGCTCTGACCTTCCAATGGTGGTGGTGTCAGTCTTGTACTGACGGAAACTGTTGATTCCCTTGATGGTGGCAGCCTCAATGTGGTATCGCAGGAAAAGGCCATGATCCCCCCAGGGCCGCCCACTGGCCTGCTTCATTACCATCAGCATCATGGTCTGGACTGAGTGGCTGTAGCCAGACACACTGTCCCAGTCATTCCTCTGCAGCTATAAAAAAATAAAATAAACTTTGTGTTATCTAACCATTCTGCTCACCAAACACAGAAAATGTGTTGGTTTCTATTGCATCTCATCACAAGCCTTCACCTTGCCCTGGATGGTGCAAAGGACTCCGATCTTCTGACAGAAGGCATAGAAGAGGTTGGCTAAATCCAGGTTGGGGAGCTGGCCGTTGAGGCCTTCCAGTACCAGGTCCAAACTGGTGATGACATCGCTGCTGAGCTCCAGGGACAGAGCTGCCTGAATCGAACCACCGCGACCTTGAAGTGGAGACCAGTCCATACCTAGATGCACCATTACAGAAGACACGTCAACTGAAAAATGCAGTCATGTATGGGAATGATTCTATAGTTATAAAAGTAATTGTGTGCACATCCCACCTTCTGGCAGGTGCAGGTCAAATGAAAGTACTCAAAAATGAAAAAAATGTAATGTCTGCAACACTGCTTTAAACTCCCATATTTTATATATATATATATATATATATATATATATATATATATATATATATATGTGTATGTATGTATATATATGTGTATGTATGTATATATATGTGTATGTATGTATATATATATGTATATGTATATATATATATATATATATATATATATATATATATATATATATATATATATATAATTATATTCTTTATATAAAACGGGAACTTAAACTTTGTGTTGCCTACAACAACTAGCCTTATGACATTTGGGGCTACAGTAAAAACATTCAGGGCTGAAGCCCTGAACAAATACCTGGTGACGCCGATGGTAATATTGGTGCACAGAGCTACTTAGACTGACCAACACTAGCTGTGTACAGTTGTATTTCAGCAGGCTGTCTGTTTTCGGCACAACACTGACAGTAACGCTATAGGCATAAACTAATCCACTGGCGGCACATGCCACTCACTACAGCTGCATTTGCCGGTGGCTGATGGCATATGCCACTTTTGTACAGTGGAATGAACCGATTTGGCGTAGTGCTGGGCTTTATATCGATATTATATCGATATCGTGATATGAGACTAGATATTGTCTTAGATTTTGGATATTGTGATATGACTTAAGGGTCGTCTTTTACTGGTTTTAAAGGCTGCATTACAGTAAAGTGATGTACTTTTCTGAATTTACCAGACTGTTCTAGCTGTCCTATTATTTGCCTTTTCCCCACTTAGACATTATGTCCACATTACTGATGATTATTTATCTAAAATGCAAGTGGGAAGATATTTTGTTAAAGCACCAATTGTCAAACCTAGAATATCGCCACGATATCAAGATATTTGGTCAAGAATATCGTGATATCAGATTTTCTCCATATCGCCCAGCCCTAATCTGGCGGTACTGGCCGCTCACTACACCGACCAGTCACGGTGGCACTGGTTTGTTATACATCCATGGAATAAACTACTACGGTAGCGAATTAAGCCAACAATAACCATGTTAGCTCTAATACTTAGGGTACATCTGCAAATGCCGCTGTAGTGAGCGGCATGTGCCGCCAGGGGATCGGCATATGCCTATGTACCACAGTGGCTGACCATCAGCCACTTTTCGATCTCGGCGTCACTCTACTTCCAAGGGTATTTGTTGATGTGTTTTGTAACTATGTGATTACCTGTAGTGTTTGTGTGGTGGTAGCCCTCCAGCCAGGCTTGCATACCAATCAGATCATGCTCATTCACAAGGAAGATGATGTCCTTGGCCCAGTAAACCTGGTCTATTGAGAAACACAGTAGTCATTAAAACAAGAAATGAATGGCATTCAAATGTTGGAGCGAGATTTGGGTGCTGTACTCACTCCTGAAGTACTGTGCCAAGCCAAGTAGCAGCCCCACTGCCTGGTTGTTGTTATCGCCTGGGGTGCAGGGGGCACTCAGCACCAGGGCTTCAGTCCGCGGAGCTCTCGGGGCCCGGAGGATCCCATATACATTTGTGCCTTTTACCAGCTGAAAGGATAGAGTAAGAGAGGGGGAGGAGGATAGAAATAAATATTAAAATAAGTCAGTCTTGCTCGTATTTCAGTTCCCAATGTGAGCAAAAATGTGTCCTTAATACTTCCATCACAAACTTACATATCTCTCTTTGTTTTCATCCGGGAAGGGCAGCGTGCGAGAGAACCTCTGGGCAAACACCTCCAGCCCTCGAGCCTGCATGGTCTTCACCAGCCAGTCCACTGGCATCCCACTGCAGAGAAATACAACTGTTAACATTAGACTGGTGGAATAAGGGAAAATATTAATGGACTTATATAGAGGCTTATGTCAACAAACACGTTACGAAACTTTTAAAAACCTATCAAACTGTGAAGACTCACACGTGAAGATTAATAGTATATAAATAGTGTGACTGCTCAGAGTTGTTAAAGCAGCAAAGCTGGCTGTTTATAATGCCTCACCATTTGGCACAAATCAGTGCAGACCCTCCATGCTCTTGAAATAATGTCATAATGTCCAAATCTGTGACAAACTTTTTCACACCAAGTCGGATCATGTTTGTGTTTCTTACCCTGCTTTCTTCTTATGAGCTGAAAACTCTCTGCCCGTGGCCAGCGCCCTCTCCCCTGCTGGGAAGCGCTCCTCCACCATGGTAGACCCCATGGCATTCTCTGACATGTATGTCCGCAGAGTGAAAGGCTCAAATGCTAACCCCATGAACCAGGCCACACCAGCCATGTAGCAGACCACACTACGATGGATGGAATTAAAAGACTTAAATCATTAAAGTTATAAGCACATGTGCACATTGGCATTTGATTTATAACTTAGGCACATTCATTTTTCAATGACTGAACACTTACCAGATTGGGGCATTGAGGCGGGTTAGCAGGCTGATCAAAGCCCGTCTCCTGTTTGGGTCAGACAGCAGTCCCATGTTGTTGTCCGTTGTAACGTAAAGCTTGGATACACTGGAACCTGAAGGCAACACACGCACGGCAACGCTGACGTTATCTACCAACTACACACTTGAATTCGTGATGAAAGATCAATTAATTAGACAGACAGCCACAAAAATAGCTATAATGTTTTGTTCTGTATCTGACGGTCCAATATGTATATGCAAGTAATTATATGTGTTTCCATACAGTTCGAGCTGAGAAATCGTTTTTCTCCCTCCCATTGTAGTTGGCTCTATTGACAGCTATGGTTAGCTTGTAGCTAGCTAGCTGGCCGGCTTCGGGAGATGGTAAACATTTAAACTGTTCCTCTGCAAAGGTGATTATTAACAGTTACGTGGTTAATCTTTTAAATATTTCCCATAATATGAATAAAGACATACCCGTTTCCAGTGTCACATCAACCTGCAAAGGTGGGGCTTGATCAACCGCTGCTAAATGCTTTCAATTTCCTTGTTCCTGCGGTAACATTATGCGGCGGACTGACTTCCGGTCAAAAACATTTTATTTTATTAATACAAAATAAAATATTTAAACCCACCGAATAAAAAACAAATTACATCATAAAATAAGAATGAAAATAAAAGGAAGGAAATTCCTACTCCCAATTTAAAATTAAATTATCCCAGATACAAATCATTTTTAGTAAGGTTATATTGCCCTTCCACAGCCATTAAAAATGGCCATAAACCATTTGGTTTATATGTGTATTAAATGCCAAATTCGTACAGTATATATTTTATATACACATTTCAGATTTTCAGTTTGCATTTCCAAAATTAATTCTTAACGTTATGGATATATCCACTTTATTAGTTTACAAACAATGCTGATGTACACAAATATTTAACCGTCTCTAAAACATGAATAACTCCATATTTTTTGTTGTAGTCCTATTTGTAGGTTTTTTTTTATAGTGGCTAGTGGCTACCATTATGTTTGCATTAAGGTTGAGGATTGTATCTTTTAATTAATACTTAAATGCAACACCACACAAATGAACAAGCAACACACAAATAATGCAGAGTTGACATATTTATAGCTTCAACACACATATACTGAACAAAAGTATAATTGCCATGAATACTTGAAAAAAAAAAAAAACATTCACTCCCAAGACTCTCCCATCATTTCTCTCCATTCCAGTCTGCAACCAAAACTAGTCTAGATGTTCACCCCTCCTCCCGGCATCACTCTCCAGAGAGCACAGAAACTTCTTGGAGATGTTGTCGCACCACTTCATCCAGCACCTTGCTCACTCCTTTACAAGCTGTCATGGCAGCTTCGATCAGAGACTCTAAGTGATCCTGATGTAGTCTGGCGTCCATCTGCAGCAGAGCGATCTGTCCGCCCCGGGGCAGCAGTGCTAAGGCCAGAGAACTTACTCCTCCACTTTCCTCTGCATAGCAAAGGTCAGCGAGGGGCGTCTCATCCACAAACCCGACCGTGCAGGCACACACGTAGTCCCGCATGGGGATGCCAGCATCAATCACCGCCAGAGTGGCAGCATTTACACACACACTGTAGTTACCTCCGTCTGACTGCAGAATCTGTTTGGAAAGAATTATTAATTATTATAATAATTATTCTAACTATTTGTATTGTTCCCAAGATGGGGATCCCAACACTATAAATCTGCAGCACCTTCATTGTTTAAAAGGTCCCATGACATGCTGCTTTTTGGATGCTTTTATATAGGCCTTAGTGGTCCCCTAATACTGTATCTGAAGTCTCTTTCCCGAAATTCAGCCTTGGTGACGAATTACAGCCACTAGAGCCAGTCCCACAATAAGCTTTCCTTAGTATGTGCCATTTCTGTAGCTTT
Organism: Perca flavescens; assembly: GCF_004354835.1. NCBI lineage: Eukaryota > Metazoa > Chordata > Actinopteri > Perciformes > Percidae > Perca > Perca flavescens. The sequence goes on from NC_041342.1 coordinate 15,502,707, forward strand.
AAATGCTATTGAGGCGGAGCAAGGTGGAGGGTGGGGGTGTGGCCTTGACCAACTGCCACTTTGCTTGTTTGAAAGCCATGATGTCTCTCTCTCTCATGGGTGGGCCACATTTTCTGGGCGGGCAAAGCAGAGAAAGGGGAGGTAACCTTGCTCCTTATGACCTCATAAGATCGGCCCATCTGAGCTTTCATTTTCTCAAAGGCAGAGCAGGATACCCAGGGCTCGGTTTATACCTATCGCCATTTCTAGCCACTGGGGGACCATAGGCAGGCTGGGGGAACGCATGTTAATGTTAAGAAACCTCATAAAGTGAAATGTTCATGCCATGGGACCTTTAACATTTACCTTGACATAGATGTCTATTTGAGAGCGTGGGTATAGCTGGGTCATCACAGCAGCTTCAAACGTCTGCTTGAGGTGGAGGCTCATCTCAGTTGACTTGCGGTCTCCGTGTGGCCTCCTCTTCCTCTCTGCTGTGCTGAATGTGGCCATGCTGTACTGACAGTTGATAACAGCTCGATCATGACGAATTCGGCTGCGTGCACCTCGTATCTAGGGGTGACAATCAAACAAATAATCTCTATTTTCATTTAGTTTGCAGTGGTGTTGAACGAGACTCCTTTATATTGAGAGGTGTTTCTATTGTGTTGCCCATCCTATTTACAAACATGGGTTATTATAATCACATTTTAATATATTGCAGTCTATGTATCAAAAATATTTGTATCAATATTGTGATACTGATTTGAACTAACCATGTAATTACTATACATCACACATTACTAGATTAGGCTGTTAGACAAATAAGCAGTTAAGATTAATTTTGGCATTCATTTGGGCTATGACAACTTATGATGGGCATTTTGGGAATGATTGTTCATGTTCAAAACATACTGGACGCTCCAAGACAAAAGCAATGACAATAACCTGCTGTTTTGAATGGCATTTTCTTCGGACACATGCAAATAACAAATTTACTTCGAACACATTTACCGTATATTTACCCACTTCGGGCTAATGAAGACTGCCCAGCTTTACCGCTATTATAAATGCTTACTTAACGTTAACCTACCCAGTACCCACCCCTCCATCCCTTTGCTAAGTTACTTACTTCGTGCGGACCATAAACCACAGCCAGAGCTTTCGTGTTTCCCTGCTCTAAATACGCAGAGCCGTCCGCCTGAGCGAACACACCCATTCGGGCCTGAACCTTCCGCAGCTCGGTGGCTTTTCTTCCATCTAAACGGTATCCCTGGTCAGACAACAGTTCCAGGCCCGCCATGTTTCCGCAAACTTCGAATGAACAGCAACGCTACGACCCACGTGTCTGCCGCTCTACTACATTACCCATACACCCACTCACTTGGAGGACTACGGCAAAACAAAAAGCCCAAAAATACCAAGTTTGGATTATTAATTACGAATGGGAAGGCAGTTTTGCCAAGTATAGTCATATTCATTCAGTTAACTCCATATATATAAGACGTAACTTATATTTAAGTCCCTTTTTATTGCCTAAAAGACAATGTTTCTTTGTTTATTTAAATTTGGTCCTCTGGTGTACATTAGTTGGATCTCTTTTACTTTTCTTAATGTTAATTAATCCTCTTTTTATATTTAACTTTTCATTTACTTTTAACTGTCACACCTTTGACACTTTAATTTTATAATTCTTTTTAAGTTTCATGCTACCTGTATGAATGTGCATGTCTTCTGTTTCTGCAAAAAATCCACATAAATAAACATAAAATGTGCAACCAAGATTTCAAAATCATACAATTACTTTTTTTTATAACATACTATACTATGACATGTACAAGTGTTGCTAGTGAACAGAATGGCACAATAGTCGGTTTCACAATGTATGAAGAGTTACACATCAACACTTTTAAAAATAAAATTTATTAGCATCTCTAATGTGTATAAATAAAAACATATATGAAACAATGTATATACGTATGATGTAATGAGTTTAACAATAACAGGGTTAGATGTGATATTAAGGAGCAGCCTTTATTTAGCCAGTGTATTGTGAGGAAAACATTACCTTGAAATCAAGCCTTCAAATATGCATACCTATAAGTTGCAAATCTACATTCTTTGATAAGAATGAAACAAAAATCTGTTCGGGGGTGTTAACAGGGAGAATACGGTAAATATGTCTACCATAGCTTTGCATTCCTGTTTCTTAAAATTTTTAAACATAATTGATTTAATACATTACAAATTTATTTTAGGTTTCACTGACAATGTTGAGGCACAGTGCCACAACACTATTCACACTGACCTTCTCAACTTAACATTACACTCAATAAAAATCCTAAAAAGGATTTCACTTTCACCATTTACTGAAGTCACATTGTTCCACAGACTCATAACAAAAGGGTCTTAATAGGCAGATAATATGACTATAATGTTTGACACAGTGATAAAAGAATAGCTAGATACCAAATGACAAATTTTACATGTAACAAACAGATCCAAAAGGATCAAACAAACAACTTGATTTGCATTTGACTAATGTATATAACAAGGTTTGTCATTTTCCGCAATGGCTTGCGGTGCCTGGGTCAGAATGCCAAGAAGACAGTGAATGGATGCTTCTGTGGGGGTATGAGGACTTGGCTCTCTAAGCAAAAAGCAAAGAAAGGACAGGACTTCTCTTCTTGTGTCACCCAACGTTTTCTATTTGGTCATGCTTTCAACACAACATGTTCAAATGTCTTACAAAACTGACAGATATGCACATAGGACGAATGCTACCTCGGAAAGCTGGCCAGAATTTTACACTAGCCAATGTGATGTGGACTTGTAACAGACCATTAAATATACACCGCTGATGACTGGAGGGAATAGCCATAGACAAGTCAGTTACAATGTGTGGACTATTATTGGCCATTGTCTGAGTTTTTCCTCATAAATTGAAAAATATCACATTTTAAAAGGGGATAACATCCAAGACTATCTGCTTCAAAATTAAAAAAAAAATTAAAATAAACGGTGGGTAGGTACAAAAAAGGAAAAAGAAAAACGTGGTCTGTCTGCTTTAATACGCAGGTGTACGTGACAGTGAGAGGTTATCGGCACCCAAGGATCATGTCGACCTCATTCCGCCTTATGGAATGAAGGGACTATGAAGAAGATCTGAAAAACGATGGTCTCTGCTCCATCCCAAGTCTTTAGAAGAGTGCAAAGATCCCCTTATTTCCCTGATATATCCATGTTCTTGCATCCTAAAACTCTGCAAACTCCTTCGCACATTTTTCTGTTAAAGAAACACGGATTTCCTCCTCCTCGTAGTCGTCGAAGTTGCTGGTGTCCCCTGGGCCTCTGCACTTTGGTATGAACGGGGCTTCCACCTGCAAGAACAAAACCAATACATATTTTAATAGGCAGGAACACCCATGGCAGAGAAAGGAGAGCAATTATTTCTCTACTGAAGGACAGACTGTCAGAAACTTGCCTTCCAGCAAAGTACCTTACAGTGTCAAACTGGCATGAATGAATGATGCTAAAGTACACCAAATTAAAGCTTAAAGGGGTCAGTATTCTTTAAACAAAGCTCTCGGGAAATAGTCAGTGTGTGAAACCCTCTCCCTCCACACCTTTCCGACGTCAGGATTGGGGGGCCGGGTTCAACTATTTTTGTAACTTTCCTAAACCCACAATCAGAGACACTTCATGCAATATGCAGGATTTGAACTTCTCTCTCAAGCCTTCTTTTCATTCACACAGCTACCTTCCTTTGTGTGTACAAACAAGTGCTTTTCATCCCACCTTCAAGTGTTGCCATAAAAACCAGCTATAAAAACACTTAGAAACTAGTTCATCTGAAGCATACCCCAGTTTAAAAAAAATAAAAAATAAGGTACATAATGTCATGGAGTTTGTTTTGCATATGCCAGTCAACCTTGACATGAAGGAGCACCTTTACTGACTATGTTTTTTACCAGCTGTTCAGCCATACATTAAAATTGCACTTTTTGCAGATAATTCCTGATAACATATTTCTACATTCACATATACATACTCCTTGTTAATAGGTTGTGATTGCTTGACATTTAAATCGATTAAAAACCAGGCGAGTATATGAAAAAGCATATGGCATGCCACAAACATACGGTCAGTGGTGATTTCTATAGGAGGCCAAAGGAAGCCTGGCCTCCCCAGAATGTATTCTCCACTGTAACACAAGACCTAAAGTCCCGTGGAGAGCTATAGGACAGGGTCACTGAGCATTTCACCACAACACAGGATCGGAGAATGTCCTTCCTCTACAAGTAGGTGTATGTATGTATGTATGTATGTATGTACACACACACACACACACACACACACACACACACACACACACACACACACACACACACACACACACACACACACACACACACACACACACACACACACACACACACACACACACACACACACGGCTACTCTGTCCCAGTCTCCCTCTCACGTCAGCACCGCGTACAGTGACATGGTTTTGTTGATAATGTAGGTTGATGTCTGTAAGATCATTTTTGTCTTGGTTTTATGATCCATCTAATGTTAACTGTTATTTTGCAAACAGTTCTTGACATTGTTTTATGTATATTCTGCGGAGCATAATCACTTAAGGCCTTTTTATAGTTGTGCGTCGGCTCCACGCAGAGCTCTCGCTGTAGCCTTAAAAAGTGGCCTGATATTTATACTTGTGCGCTGGTGTGTGCGTCGAGCCGCATGTGTGTGTGTGTGTGGGTAGTGTGTGGTAGAGAGAAGTGAGAGAGTGCCGGCGATTTCATTTCGGAGCGCGGAGCGAGTAGCGACTCTAGAGTCATAGTAGAGAGACAAAGTGTCTCCTCTGTGCTTTCTGACCACAGTGGGAAATATGTAGCAGGAAAAGTTAATCCTCTCCTTGATTTCATGTTATTTATGGAGAAGGAGAACCAAGAAATGAGTCGGGAGAAATGCTACGGTACAAAGGCACGGCATAGACGCAGAGGGGTCTGCGTCTACGCCGGACCCTGCGCCGTCGATTCGATGCACAACTATAAAGAGGCCTTTAGGCTAGTTGTCTTAATTACCACACAGAAATGGCATTCTCTCTTATAATGCAGTCCGTAGTTTGTGTACTAGTGCCACCTACTGGGCTATTCAAAGTCTACTGTAATGCTTTAGCAACATAATATCCAAATAATTGTGATATTTACACCCAATATGGTGTGTCTGACCTTCAGCTATGTGTTTATTCTTTAGACGACAAGAAGAAACTCAGAGGCAGTGTTGTTTCTTGCTGATTGCAGTTATATTGTTGGAGATGTCCCATAGGGGTATGCACATAATTCCTCGGTTTCTATGTGTGGTTGTACAGTATTTGGAGAGCAAAAATAAATTGCACCTTGTGTTGTTTTGTAGTCCACATAAGTCTTAAATGCTATTGATACCCGACAAATGGGATATATATATTTTTTTAAGATTATTTTTGGGCATTTCAGGCCTTTACTTTCATAGGACAGATTGAGACGTGAAAGGGGAGAGAGAGGGGAAATGACATGAAGCAAAGTGCCGCAGGTCAGAGTCGAACCTGCAGCCGCTGCGTATGTATATGGGCACCTGCTCCACCAGGTGAGCCACCCAGGCGCCCACCGATATCTCCACTTAATCTTATATCTAACCACGCAGCGCTACTGCATACAGTAAGTCTTCAGTGTACCGTTTCTGCAAACGTTGTCAGTTCACCTTCCTTAACTCTGTATTTATATAAACATCTAGTGTGTTTGGCTGTCAGAGAAATGACAATAAAGGTGGAAAAATACAGAAAGATATGACTTTGGCTGGGATTAAAAAACGTGCATGGATGGGTTTGTGTCGAGGCCGAGCCACTTGAACCTAAAGTCCTTTGCAAAGTTCAGGACAATGAAATGTTTTAAAAACTAGGACTAACTCAAAGTGAGCCATCATTAACCCTGAAAATGTATGTTTTAATATATATTAACTTAATTTAATGTAGAGATGATTACAGAGATGGGCATTATAATCATTATTTTTTTTGCAGTTGACTAAAAATAATTCAATTACAATCTGATCACTTAATCGGTACAGCTGTTTAAGTAAGTGTTATATTTTATTATCTTGCTCCAGCAGATCAGACTGTGGTTGTACTGGGCAGCTTCCAGGTATGAATGTGGAACTGTGTGAATGTGATCAGGGCGTTCCTGCAAAAGAGAGGCTGCCTCTCAGTGAACCGTCCATGAATAAATAAAACGTTAAAAAAAAAAAAATCTTTCTTTCATTAAGAAAATGTATTATATGGAAAATGATTGTATTCTATAATTTTCGTAATTTGAATCTCTTCGAGTTGTGGACTGCTGGACGAACAAAACAAGAAAGGACGTCACATTGTTCTTATAGACTAAAAAGTTATCAATAATGAAAATAAAAAATAGTTGTTGCTAAAGACAAAAAAATTTAGTTTGCCTATTGCAAAAAAAAACTACAGCAGGAACATATCACAGCAGGAAGGGTCAGATTTATGGATACATTTGACAAGAAAAAGCCAGTCTAAAGTTTTATAAAACCGTGGTATGGTGGTATAATGACAAGGTTAAACAGAATCAACAGATCAATAAGATTCAAGCCTGAGCTAAATATCTACTTTGATTAATCGAAGAACAACATTATCATTGTCATCCTGCAAAATGGCATGTGGCACAGATAGCTCACAGCCAGCAGTGGAGCTGAAATAGCAGTGACTGGCCAGTTTTGAAATCACTGCTGAAAGAAATACTCCATAGTCCATAAAGCTGCAAATAATGACCATCACACAGAACTGATGAACAGTCCTCAGATAACTTTCTAGAAACAAAATAAAATAAAATAATCATACAGTTGGAGCATCACAGTTGGGAAATTTACAATGAACAAAAAAATAAAAAAATCGATATTAACAAATCAGTATCTAATTATCTTGTTTTATATTTTATATTTATAGGAACAGTGTTTGGTGTCACTCAGAAAAATGTATATGGAGTCTTGCCTTTCTCTCGTAGATTGCGATCCAGTCTGTTGTAGCAAACCATTTGTGGCCCTTGATGTCGTTGACTCCGTTCTTCAGGTTGCCGTAACGTTTGGTCAGATCCACCTGCAGCAGGTTTCTCAACAGGTCCTTCAGGTCGGAGCTGAAGTGGGATGGGAATCGTACCTAGAAAGAAGAAGAAATACATATATACACATATACACACACATATACATACATATATATATATATATATACATATACATATATATATATATATATATATATATATATATATATATATATATATATATATATATATATATATACACACACACACACACACATATATATATATACATATATACATAAAAAAATAACAGTAACGTTCTACGTGCACACCTATACCTAATTTATTCTCAAACTACAGGTAGGAAGCACATTCCAGATTAAAGGACTTTATTTATAAATATCCTGCTCACCTTCCCAGACACGATCTTCTCATAGATCTGAATGGGTTGATCTGCAAAGAATGGAGGATAGCCAGCTGCCATTTCATAGATGAGGACTCCAAGGGCCCACCAGTCCACAGCTTTGTTATAGCCCTAAAAGGATATAAGACAGATACCGCTGTAACTGATGTATAACTTCATTGTTAAGACATCTTTTGAAATTTGAGAATGGACTTCCAAATGCTTCCTACATTCCCAACTGGCTAACATTGAGCAAGGGAGCAATTTTACTATGATATACAACATTAAAAAAAAAAAAACACAACCTGCAAGCCTAAATGTCTTCTTACGACCCATGTACTAAAATGAAAAAGCCACATTTCCATGGTCTGCAATATATTACATTCATGGTATATTGGTCTGTACTAATTTACTTTTTGTAGTACACTTTTTCTCAGCCTTTTTTTTTCTCATCTATTATGGCTAGTGATTTTCTGTTTTGCACAATCCAGATAAAGGGTTTTCTTGCCAGTAGAGAGAGCTGTAACCAGAGTGTATAGCAAGTTGGTTTTTTTCAGCTGATGAACAGTGAGATTTGTACCCCTTGCTGCATTACATTGATGCTCTACTGAGGCAACTGACAGTGCAAAAATAATTGGCATCTCTTCTTCTTGTAGAGTGGATTTTGTCCTGTCAGCAGGCATGGAAGAGAGTTTTGAAAAAAGCCTGACTTTTAATAATGACACTTGAAGCGTGACATCTTTTCTGCTTTGCACTGGAAAACTGAAACATTACGAAAATATGGTCCATGTTTAACCACTCATCTAGAGGAAAAATATTACACAACAAAACAACAATATACTCCCAAAAATGCGTGTGAACATTGTGACATTCTTGTATTCAAAATATCCGTCAATCTATCTGTTCAGACATTTAAAAAAAAACTCCATACTTTGCTGAGAATGATTTCTGGCGCCAGGTACTCCGGTGTCCCACACAACGTCCAGGTCCTGCCTTTTACCCGCTTGGCAAATCCAAAGTCTGTCACCTTTAAAGGAGCATATATGTAGTAATACATGGGCAAAGTGTGGACTTATAAGACAAAATAAGCATTACATATTCATTTGTTGTAGCTCACCTGAATGTAGCCGTGGTGGTCAATGAGAAGGTTCTCAGGTTTCAGATCTCTGTATATGAGATCTAGTGAATGGAGGTACTCAAATGTCAGCACTATCTGAGCGGCATAAAAACGTGCATGTGGTTCACTGTAGAAGAGGAGGAAAGCAGTGTGGTCACTTCTTAGTAGCAATCTCAAGAACTAATCAATGTATGTTATGACCCACAGCAGAAAATAAAAGATGAAATCAAAAAGGTGAATTCAATAGTGAAACACTGTGTGTACATGTATGAGTTGACGGTATAAAACTCACCTGAACCTTCCAATTCGTCTTAGGTGTGAGAACATCTCTCCACCTGGAACATACTCCATCACCATGTACAAATTGGAGTTGTCCTAAGAAAAGTGAAAAGACACTTATACCATGCTCCAAAACTGAATGAAGGAATTTCAGTCACTTAATATAAAAAAAAAAAAAAAAAAAAAAAAAAAAGACTTAAAAACCACCTTACCTTAAACGCATACTCAAGTTTGACGAGAAAAGGAAAGCTCACTGCCTGTAATATCCTCTTTTCATTTAGTGTGTGTTCTATTTGCTTGAGTTTCACCACCTGACAGATAAAAAGAGATAAGATGACCTTGTTGGACAAATCTTACATATACTAGCAACAGAGATAGCAGGCACTGGAAGGAAGGCAGCTTTTATTTTAATTGTGTCACCTAGTAACCAACAAGAACAAGTCTTTTTTTTTTTTTTTTTTAGGTTGATAACAAGGTATTTTTGTTAAGTGTTACTGCTCATGTTAACACTATTATTTATTGGAAAATGTTCCTTGAGGCTTGACACATGCTTTCACTGACCTTCTGCTTGTCCAGTATTTTCATGGCAAAGTATTGCTCTGTTCCTTTGTGTTTCACCAGCATGACTCTTCCAAATGAGCCGGTACCCAGGGTCTTTAATCTTTCAAAGTCATCTAGGCACGTTGTGCTCTGTGAAAAAGCAACGTGTTAGCCTGTTTTCTGGAAGCAGCTATCAAAAATATTGAGCAAAAGTATTAAATCATTCTTACCTGTGGTGGGCATTCCCATTTCCGTAAGAAATCTTCTTTGGCTTTGGCTAGAAACTCTTTCACTAAAAGAAAGAGCACAGACAGATACAGTTAGCGTATAGCTCTTGTCAGGTGAAACAAACTGGATTGTTGGCATAAACAAACATTTGGGTTTTAGATTAAAAGACCAAATGCTTTCGTACTAGAAGGGGAAAGGAAGAAATGTGGGAAATTGAAACGAAACTGTACATCAATGGAGAAGAAGATGGGCAAAGCCAACTCTCATCTGGATATACATTAAATGGGATACTAAAAACATACTTTGCTTTAAAGAGAAGTCAAAACACAAGACAACAACATCCAAGACAGGCAGACTAGTGATGCATGCCAAGATACTCAGTATACTCGTTTCTGTTATTTAGTAGCCTTTTTCAAAAAAGGAGGGGGGGGACACAACACTCAGAATTACAGGGGCAGTTTGTCTGAGCATCATGTGCATCACTTGATACAGTTTGGGAGAAGGCTATTAAACACAGCATAAAAATGGTAAGCAAAGACAAACCAATGTATGGGAAATCCAGATTGAGAGAATGCGGATAACAAAAACACTGACTTATTATCAAAGCACACAATAAAAGAAAGCACATCTAGCAAGTATTCACAATGAGACCAATGCCATTCTGGTCATCTTTTGGAGGAATGAGCATACCAAAAGTCTCTATTGATCACCAAGGTTTTGCAGGAACAATCACCCACATGGATGGTATGATACAGAAGAGAAGACAGAGAAAAATATAGAGTTCATGTACATAACAACAAGTATAAGACATCAACAAACATGAAGCATATGTAGTGAATAAAAGTGACAGGAATGAAAACAGATTTGGCATTCCCCTGAGGAATTTATAAGGAACCTGACTGTCTACTGTGGTATTTGAAGAACAGGTGTACCAAAATGCCATGTAGCAAAAATGCAGTGGTGCTTATTAAGTCAGATTGACAAGATAACAAACCTGCTTTATACTACAAAGCTTTAGAGGTTTCTGAAGCCTATAATGAGGGCATTTATTCCTGCACCTTAATCTGACAATGTCCCTCCTTAAAACAGCACTGAGATTATGATGAATGATTTCAGAAAAATAGAGCTAAAACAACTAAGTGAAAACATAACTAAACATGGTATCTCACGTGTAATCAAAACGATTAATCAAGAAAATAACCTGCAGATTTATGAAAAAAAAAAAAATAACCACGATGACTTAATATCCCACATCCAATCACAGATACTCTAAACAGTTTAAAAACACGGTCTTTTTATAAATGCACAAACATCTCCAACATTCTGTACCTAGAGGGACAAACCAAATGTTCCAAAGCCTGCACAGTTGGCCAACCTTTGCTGACAGCAATGCCAAAATCCAGACAAGCATAACATAGTTTACTTATGTCGGCCTGTTCTGTTACACTGCAGAGTGAAACACAATACATGGGCACAGTGAAATAAAATAGGTGTCATGGGATAGCAGTTGTTTATTCTCCCTGTGCAAGCGTGAATACCTTGGTGCTGTTCTAACTGTTCCAGCTAATGGCTGCTATATACAGTAAACACAGGTACTCTAATCTAGTGTATAAACAGCCCTGTAGGTTACCAGGTCTTGTCAAAGCAGCTACACCTGAGACAAATCTGCAGCTCAGGGCACAGTGTCAGCTTAAACAGGTTTAACAGTTCACCCAAGTGCAGGATCTATGGATCATAGTAACACTCAAAAGAAATGCTTGGCGGTATGGGAACTAATGCTGATCATCTCCGTCTGCCTCTGGCTGGCACTGTTCACTGTGCCTGCCCGTCTCAACAGGTCAATAAATCTCAGAGGAAGGTATTCACTGCATCATAAAGTGACACTACTTTAAACAAACTAAGCACGTAACTGAACACAGTTCTCTTTTTAAGATTATAAAAATGCATTTAAGTAGTTGACTGCTCCAGTGCATAATAGTGACTAATACCAGGCCATCAAATGCAATGAATTCTGCAAAAAAAATAAAAAATAAACAGATGTTATGTTATGTTTACAGACTGGTATAGGGAAACATTTGTGATTTATCACACAGGATGCTCAATGGTGACCAGCTGCACACACGAGCGCAAAGTAACAATGGCCTAGGCATAGTTACGTCAAACCTTTCAAAGCTTGTAATACCCCTTATCTGACGAAGGTCTGATGACAAGCTGCTCCAGTCAATGACGAGCTGAATTAGAGAAGTGAGCCTTGATGGACCTCTACCATGGCTCTAAATAAACGCAAGTGCCACAGTGTAAGCGTGTTTGTCCGAGTGCGTGTGCATACGCTGGGAAGACAGTAGTAGGTCCCAGTTTTATGAATGGAAAGAGGGCATTTGTCATTTCTTCACCATATTTGGTCAGGGTGCTGTACAGAGTGAAAGCTTTGTTTATGTAGCCAAGAATAAAATGTGGCAGAGAAGCCCGAGGCAGAACCAGTCCCACACTTCCTTCAAGTCAAATGTATTTTTTTTTTTTTTTTTTTAAATTACAATTACTCATGGGTTTGGAGTTTATTGCTACAGATTTGACATGATCAGTGCAAAGTTTCTGTCTGATAGTATACAGCCTTTTTTTGCTGACCGAGGCTGCAGCTAAACATACAGTGAGACCCACATCCCGATTGTTATTCACATAAGTTAAGGATAACACCACAGGGGAGATGATAAAGTGATGCTAGCTTGGAGACGTTTAGTAATAAGGCTTTAGATAGTGAAGCCACACGTTACGGCTAACTGTGTTTAGGGTATGTGTAGGCCTGAACAGCTACCACCATCAAGAGGCAATGAGATGACAGGGGCCTTCTGAGGGCTAATCCCCACCATCATAGCTAAAGTTAGCAGGCTAGCTGGTCACCAAGCGTGATGCTTCTTGTGCTCCAGTTGGCATTCATACAGCCTTTTAATGCGTGAAATTATCAATAAGAGGGATTTATCGATAAGCATTGCTTTCACGGCTCGGTAACAGGCTTTTAATAGGCTGTTAACACTGTCAGTGCTCCCCCTTCCCCACCCCCTTGCAGCCAAGAAAAACAACAACATCCACAGGGTCTTCTTGGTACTTGCTAACTTAGCAGAGTCATTTAACTAATTTTACGTTCAAAAACACACGAACAATTTCCTGCATGGTAATTTATCGTCAACTAAAAGGCGAGTGTTTGCAGCGCTGGTGGGATAACAGTGCGGGAGATGACGGACGCACGGCCCTCCCCTGCTTTAACGTTACTGTACGACTGTTAAAGTGTTAGAACAGGTTAGCTACCTACTTTTAGGAGGTTGGATAAGCGTCAAACGCCTAAATGCATCATAAAACACCGCTGTGGCCAAACTACAGCTCGGACTCACCGCTCTCTAGCTCGTTGCCCTTCTTAGCGGTGGCAGCGTTCCCCATGGTGTGGAAGACACGTCGGTCGCTCCGACTGAAAGGAGATGGCGGTGACTAGCTCACGTTAACCTTCCTACAGCTGGTATTCCCGAGCTTCTTAAAAATAGGTAAAACCCAAACCGATATGAATATTTAGTCGGTTCAAACGTAGGGAAATGCAGTCCAGTATCCCTTCCAGCGACCCCCCTCACTCTCCCTCTGTCGCTCCCTCTCCTTCTTCGCTGGGAAAGATTTCCGCGCTGCTAGTTCAGTAGTGTCTGTATGGTTGACGTGAAGCTAGCGGTCACTTCTTTTACGGACTCAACCGCTTGCGCGCCCCAACCCTCAACACTCAACACTCAGCTACATTCACGGTATAGTGAGGAGACGGATTGGTCAGAGATGTCTGTGTCAAGATACCAAACTTGTCTTGCTTCCGCGGTTTTGCAGCATCACGATTGCATTCACAGATATGGGATGACAGCTGAGTACAAGTTTCCGTGACTTTAGAGGCTAAAAAACAACTTAAGCCGGCAAAAATGTGTCTTCTTTGTTTGATTTGTATGTTGTTATTATCCAGCTGTTACAGCTGCATCTTCAGGACGGTTTATATGGCGCAAATACTGTTGCAAGAATGATCTAATATTTTAGTATGGCAATGGCAGTCATGTCGTTTTTAAGTGTTCTTATGAACTTTAATCTCAAGACAAATAGATTTTTATTAGCTGCACACATGCTATGATTCTGTGCATTAGCCTACAGTTCATGCATTTATATCTGAAATGCAACATACACTTGGCAGAGAAATTGATCATATTTAAATAGAACTTATTAAAATAAATAAATAATAAATCCCAAGACAAAATAAAATATTGGGCCAGAAATAGTGATGGAAGAAGTCAAATACATTGTATTTAAATTGCCCAAAACTACAAATCACAAGTCCTCAGATCCCTTAGGAAAAAGTAATAATAAAACTTGAAAAATTGAAAATAGGTTACTCCATTACAAGTAGAATTGCATTAAAATGTCACTTAGTCCTCTTAACTGAAGTAGAAGTATAACGTAAGATCAAATGTAAATACATATTTACAGTACTTGAGTAAACATAATTAGTTACTTTCCATCGCTGTTCATCCAGCTATTAATTGGATTATTTGGGGAAAGATTTTGTTTAAAGCTTTCCCCAAAAACTTGTGATCTTTGACTATTACAGTAACTATTTATTAGCTGCATATATGATTACTTTGACTCATCACGTTTATGTATATGACAAGCATCAGGGACTTGACATAACTCAGATAAAATACATTTAAATTAATCCAAAGACAAAAATTAGGCCAGAATTAGTAGAGAATGAAGTCAATCTATTATAACAAATCATATTTGCACATTTGCTTCAAAAGACAAAAAAGTACTCATATTCTTTACTGAGGCCTAAGTAAAAGTAATAATAGCCTACCATAATAAAAAACACTCATATATAAAAGTCCATAATAATTGTTACTCAGCAAAACTTTAATATTGTAGCTGTTAAAAAAGAAAGCAAATCTTCACATTTCAGACAGCTCTTCACATTTAAAAAAAAATACATAGTTTTATTATAGTTGTTATATGCAAAATACTTTTAGAATATATAACATAAAATATATAAATGGTTCAAATGTACTGTATTAAGTTTTCATTTTTAAGGTAAAATGCAACAATCTTAGCGCACATGATCAAAATGTATCCAGTTAAAGGAATTATGAATTGGGCCTTAACATTTGGTGGTCTCCATTTATAGGCACAATAGTCTCAATATCCTCCTGCTACCATTCACTTCCTCAAAATTTGACCACATTTAACTGCATGCAGTAAAAAGTATATAATTGCATACAGTATGTTTGCAACATGATGTAATAATTTGGCCCTGCAGCAGTCTAAATTGCAGCATTATAAATCACTGTAGCAACCACAACTATCACAACTGTTTGGTACAATTTGGTTCAACAGTTTTAAGTAGTGGAGGGTAAAAAGTCAATTTACCCAAGTAATGAAGGGCAATTTTAGTGCTTGTACTTTACTTGATTAATTCTATTTTATGCTTCTTCTTTTGCGCATTTTATGCATAAAGGACCACAGCTCTGAGCTAACACGCTTCCAATAAAGGTTGGAGGTGCACCCGCTTCGAATGTAATGGGCGTTATCAGTGGTTATCAGCCTCATAGATATGGGTCAGTAGGGGCCTGCTGCGCCTACTGGTAGGCTCAGACGGCTGTTATCATCCATTCGCATGGTTAATCACGGATAAATACACGAGAAGACTCCAGATCCAATCCCAGAGCAATCCAGGTCGCCGCTAACCGGAAGTCTGCTGGATAACGGCATATGTATACACAGGTAAGACCATTAAAATGGGAGCCTTTAAACTGTGATTATTTAGTCAATAAGCGAAAACAATACAGACATTTTTTTTTTATGATGGCGTGACATTAGTGTTAACATGAGAACGTTATGGTATACGTGCAGTTAAGTGTCCCAAATTCCCCATACAACGTCCTTAATTAACTATGAACCTGCTAAACCACCTGTGCTACCATAATCTTAACCATAACCATTAACATAACCTGTCTCAAATAAGACCCTCGTCATTTGGGACACTCAGTTTTTTTAACATAATTTGGGACACTAAACTGCACGTAAGTCGAACGTTATTCTATTATTAGCCTACTTGCTTTAAGTTAGCATAAATGTTACTAATTAGCATGTTTTGTTTTAGTAAATGACCCCATTAGCTTGAAATTAAGTAATTTTCCACAATGTACACAGTGTAAATAGTAAGGCCTATTGCATATATCGTGTAGCTGTATGGGGTTCCATTTGTGCCAAAATTAAGTCGACATGCTACCTGTCTATGCTTTGTGTCGTCTTCGATGTCTATGTGTCTATGGCTATGTCTGTCTGTCTATGCTATGTGTCGTCTTTCATGTCTATGTGTCTATTAACTGTCTATGTCTGTCTGTCTATGCTATGTGTCGTCTTCCATGTCTATGTGTCTATTACCTGTCTATGTCTATGTGATTGCCCACATGACTCAACTTTTGTCTGTGTCAACTCAACCTACTCCTGTCGTCTGTCCTTGTCGTTTGACCGTGTCATCTTGCTGTGTCAATGCTGCATGTGTCATGACTATGTGTTGTTTCACTCTGTCGTTGCTATGCGTCGTTGCTATGCGTCGTTGCTATGCGTCGTTGCTATGCGTCGTTGCTATGCGTCGTTTCCCTGTGTCGTTACCATGGTCGTTACTATGTGTCGTCTTCTCTCTCTTGCTTGTATTGTTGCTATGTGTCGTTGCTATGCGTCGTGTCACTCTGTTGTTGCTTTATGTTGTTTCACTCAAGGGGGTAAGCTTCGCTTCAGAACTCGAGCCATCATGGCGCCATTTTGTTGCTAACTGGCCATCACCTCCTGTTAGCATTCCGTTGACCGCCATTTTTTTTTACGTCACTTGACTGCGAATAACTTTACATCTGAAGCGTTTAAAGACTCTATTTGTCCGTTGTTTAGTTCCAAAGAAACATGACAATGTATAAAAGGCTCCATTACCTTGTACCTCACGTTATGGCTCCGTAGCAGACGTTTTTATAAAAATAGGCTAACGATTGTGTCATAACCAAGTGACTTACTGTCGCATAGTAGAGGAATTACCGTATAGTACAGGAGAAGCTCGCAGGCAGTTTCGACTTACATGAGATGTTTAGGTTTAATTACTAATGTTAACTAGCATGTTAGTGATCAATAATTAGCCTGTGCCCATGTTATCTCCTTACATACACCTACAGTCTCCGTATCTGTAAGATTGGGAATGATTGAGATTTCTCTTGGCACAGCCACCAGAAGACTTCACACTTTCAGACACGTTGCTCACATCACATTCTCTCAGTTGGAGGCTGCGCAGTAAAGCTGGCCATCACCGGAAAAGTGCTTCTAATAGCCTTCACTGGTCTCCGTCCAGAGCAACGGGGTCTATTGGTCCATTATATACTGTCTATGGTTTCACTCTGTCGTTAGCAAGAGCTAACGTTAGCTAGCAAGAGTTCCGGCAGTTGATGTCACGCGATCCCAGCATGCACCAGTCAATATCAAAACACTCACTGCCATCGGAGCTGAGCCACAGTCAGCTAGCTACGTTACTAGCTAGCTAGTTGCACCTATTGTAGATAGCTAGCTAGATAAATAGATCATTTATTGATCCCAAGGGAAAATAATTTGCTGCCTATTTCAATAAACGCCTTGATTCAGCATGGTGGATAGCTGCTGTGCGCCGGGATGCCAGAACCATCGGAAAAAAAGATAATGGATAGCTAGCATCTTATGGGATTCCTAGCTAAAGATCCCGAGAGAAGAAGTAAATGGATTGTTTCCATAAAACGTGCTAGAAGCAGACAGAACCAAACCGAGCGATGGGAGCCCACAAACAATCGATTTCGGTTATGCTGTGATCACTTCATATCAGGTAACTTAACAGAAATATCTTATTTATGTAGCTAGCTAACGTTAGCTAGCAAAAACGGCTTCTAACAGTTGAGGCTAGTAGGGATACAGCTAGCTAGCTACGTTCCTTTCCTTTCTAGCCACAACCGTTCGTTATTACGAAAAGGCAAGTTCTACCTATGCAGTATGGCATGGATTTTGTGTGGATTACAAAGTCTAACGTTGGCTAACCTAAAAGAAGCACTGTATTCATATTTAAATCATAAAATCTCAGACTATACTGACTGATATTGCACATTTCCTTCCCTCGCTTTTGTATATTTTTTGTTAAATGGTAAGTTCTATTGTATTGTTATACTGTACACTTAAGAGTATTTTTTTTTAATATATTTCTTACTGTCCTCTGTTTTTTATTCTTTATAAGTTAAGTGAGTGTTGTAGCCTAGCCTACTTTAGAGCAAAGATTAACCAGAGTCAAATTCCTTGTTTGTTTACTCAAACCTGGCCAATAAAGCTGATTCTGATTCTGATGTTGTTTCTGTGTACTTATGTTTTAGAGAAAAAGAGTGACAACCCTCTGTCACCTGACTACGTTCCTTCAATCTTCAATCATGTTCCATCCCCGGAGAAGAGAAAAAGAAGAATGAGGTTAGATGTAGTCAACAGAAGAGCAAACTTCAAAGAATAGAGAAAGCAGCAAAGCCATCAGCTGCAGCAGTAATGGATCTAACGGATTGTCCTCAAGACAACAGCAAGCATCCTACTGCAGACCAGGTGAAGGAATCTAACCTCAACAAAGAACTTGAAAATGAAAATATTCTGCCTTTTCCCCATGAAAATGACGATCCAGCAACTTCTGATAAATGAAACTATGTTGTTAAAAGAGAAAATGAATACAACTGCACTGAATGAGAATGGAATACATCCAAAAACTCTGCACATACGTATAGCACATTAAAAAAAGATAAGCAATAAAACCAACATATAAAACAAGCATATTAAAAGCAATTAAAAACAATAAAACCAGTAACTATCAGGTGAGAAATGTAAGACTATTGTATGTGGAAAGGCTAATCTGAAGAGGTGTGTTTTGATTAGTGTTCTCAATGTGTCCAGGTCAGTACAGTCACGGATGTGTGTGGGTAGGGAGTTCCAGAGGGAGGGGGCTGCAATGGTGAAAGCTCTGTCACCCCAGGTACGGTGCATTGTCCCGAGTGGTGGGAAGAGGAGTTTACGGGGGGATTGTGGTGGTGGAGCAGGTCTGTGAGGAAGGAGCCTGGTTATGGAGGGCTTTGTAGGCGAGGAGGACTTTAAACTTGATGTGTTGGGAAACAGGGAGCCAGTGGAGGCTCTGAAGGACGGGAGTGATGTGATCACGGGAACGGGTGTGGATGAGAAGACAGGCAGCAGAGTTTTTGGATGTATTCCATTCTCATTCAGTGCAGTTGTATTCATTTTCTCTTTTAACAACATAGTTTCATTTATCAGAAGTTGCTGGATCGTCATTGTCATAGGGAAGGAAATGTGCAATATCAGTCGGTATAGTCTGAGATTTTATGATTTAAATATGAATACAGTGCTTCTTTTAGGTTACCCAATGTTAGCCTTTGTAATCCACACAAAATCCATGCCATACTGCATAGGTAGAACTTGCCTTTTTGTAATAACGAACGGTTGTGGCTAGAAAGGAAAGGAACGTAGCTAGCTAGCTGTATCCCTACTAGCCTCAACCGTTAGAAACCGTTTTTGCTAGCTAACGTTAGCTAGCTACATAAATAAGATATTTCTGTTAAGTTACCTGATATGAAGTGATCACAGCATAACCAAAATCGATTGTTTGTGGGCTCCCATCGCTCGGTTTGGTTCCGTCTGCTTCTAGCACGTTTTATGGAAACAATCCATTTACTTCTTCTCTCGGGATCTTTAGCTAGGAATCCCATAAGATGCTAGCTATCCATTATCTTTTTTTCCGATGGTTCTGGCATCCCGGCGCACAGCAGCTATCCACCATGCTGAATCAAGGCATTTATTGATATAGGCAGCAAATTATTTCCCCTTGGGATCAATAAATGATCTATTTATCTAGCTAGCTATCTACAATAGGTGCAACTAGCTAGCTAGTAACGTAGCTAGCTGACTGTGGCTCAGCTCCGATGGCAGTGAGTGTTTTGATATTGACTGGTGCATGCTGGGATCGCGTGACATCAACTGCCGGAACTCTTGCTAGCTAACGTTAGCTCTTGCTAACGACAGAGTGAAACAACATAAAGCAACGACAGAGTGACACGACGCATAGCAACGACACATAGCAACAATACAAGCAAGAGAGAGAAGACAACACATAGTAACGACCATGGTAACGACAGAGGGAAACGACGCATAGCAACGACGCATAGCAACGACGCATAGCAACGACACATAGCCACGACAGAGTGAAACAACACATAGTCATGACACATGCATCATTGACACAGCAAGACGACACGGTCTATCGACACGGACAGACGACAGGAGTAGGTTGAGTTGACACAGACAAAAGTTGAGTCATGTGGGCAATCACATAGACATAGACAGGTAATAGACACATAGACATGGAAGACAACACATAGCATAGACAGACAGACATAGACATAGACAGTTAATAGACACATAGACATGGAAGACGACACAAAGCATAGACAGGTAGCATGTCGACTTCATTTTGGCACAAATGGAACCCCATAAATTTTTGCAATTGCGTTAGCTAACGTTATTGTATTATTAGCCTACATGCGTTACGTTAGCATAAAACGTTACTAATTAGCATGTTTTGTTTTAGTAAATGTCCCCCCATTAGCTTAAAAGTAAGTCGTTTTCCACCTGTTCACAGTGTAAATAGTAAGGCCTATTGCATGTAGCTGCTCATTAACGCTTCACTGACGCTATATCATACGCCTATTGAGTGAAATAAAAATAAATAATAATAATACCCAAATAAACACTCTGTGTG